>NC_134835.1:20352429-20413090 GCF_004210375.1 Tachypleus tridentatus
TATTTCTAATATAGTGTCAATAGTAAACTAGATTTCATTTGTAGTGTGAGACTGTAGTAATATCTATAATATAGTGTCAATAGTAAACTAGATTTCATTTGTAGTGTAGACTGTAGTAATATTTCTGATATAGTGTCAACAGTAAACTAGATTTCATTTGTAGTGTAGACTGTAGTAATATTTCTAATATAGTGTCAATAGTAAACTAGATTTCATTTGTAGTGTAGACTGTAGTAATATTTCTGATATAGTGTCAATAGTAAACTAGATTTCATTTGTAGTGTAGACTGTAGTAATATTTCTAATATAGTGTCAATAGTAAACTAGATTTCATTTGTAGTGTAGACTGTAGTAATATTTCTGATATAGTGTCAATAGTAAACTAGATTTCATTTGTAGTGTAGACTGTAGTAATATTTCTGATATAGTGTCAATAGTAAACTAGATTTCATTTGTAGTGTAGACTGTAGTAATATTTCTAATATAGTGTCAATAGTAAACTAGATTTCATTTGTAGTGTAGACTGTAGTAATATTTCTGATATAGTGTCAATAGTAAACTAGATTTCATTTGTAGTGTAGACTGTAGTAATATTTCTAATATAGTGTCAATAGTAAACTAGATTTCATTTGTAGTGTAGACTGTAGTAATATTTCTGATATAGTGTCAATAGTAAACTAGATTTCATTTGTAGTGTAGACTGTAGTAATATTTCTGATATAGTGTCAATAGTAAACTAGATTTCATTTGTAGTGTAGACTGTAGTAATATTTCTAATATAGTGTCAATAGTAAACTAGATTTCATTTGTAGTGTAGACTGTAGTAATATTTCTGATATAGTGTCAATAGTAAACTAGATTTCATTTGTAGTGTAGACTGTAGTAATATTTCTAATATAGTGTCAATAGTAAACTAGATTTCATTTGTAGTGTAGACTGTAGTAATATTTCTGATATAGTGTCAATAGTAAACTAGATTTCATTTGTAGTGTAGACTGTAGTAATATTTCTAATATAGTGTTAATAGTAAACTAGATTTCATTTGTAGTGTAGACTGTAGTAATATTTCTGATATAATGTCAATAGTAAACTAGATTTCATTTGTAATGTAGACTGTAGTAATATTTCTGATATAGTGTCAATAGTAAACTAGATTTCATTTGTAATGTAGACTGTAGTAATATTTCTAATATAGTGTCAATAGTAAACTAGATTTCATTTGTAGTGTAGACTGTAGTAATATTTCTAATATAGTGTCAATAGTAAACTAGATTTCATTTGTAATGTAGACTGTAGTAATATTTCTAATATAGTGTCAATAGTAAACTAGATTTCATTTGTAGTGTAGACTGTAGTAATATTTCTAATATAGTGTCAATAGTAAACTAGATTTCATTTGTAGTGTAGACTGTAGTAATATTTCTAATATAGTGTCAATAGTAAACTAGATTTCATTTGTAGTGTAGACTGTAGTAATATTTCTAATATAGTGTCAATAGTAAACTAGATTTCATTTGTAGTGTAGACTGTAGTAATATTTCTAATATAGTGTCAATAGTAAACTAGATTTCATTTGTAGTGTAGACTGTAGTAATATTTCTGATATAGTGTCAATAGTAAACTAGATTTCATTTGTAGTGTAGACTGTAGTAATATTTCTAATATAGTGTCAATAGTAAACTAGATTTCATTTGTAGTGTAGACTGTAGTAATATTTCTGATATAGTGTCAATAGTAAACTAGATTTCATTTGTAGTGTAGACTGTAGTAATATTTCTAATATAGTGTCAATAGTAAACTAGATTTCATTTGTAGTGTAGACTGTAGTAATATTTCTAATATAGTGTCAATAGTAAACTAGATTTCATTTGTAGTGTAGACTGTAGTAATATTTCTAATATAGTGTCAATAGTAAACTGGTATAGACTTAATATTTCATTATTTTAAGAAATATTAGACTAGTAATATTTCTGATATAGTGTCAATAGTAAACTAGATTTCATTTGTAGTGTAGACTGTAGTAATATTTCTGATATAGTGTCAATAGTAAACTAGATTTCATTTGTAATGTAGACTGTAGTAATATTTCTAATATAGTGTCAATAGTAAACTAGATTTCATTTGTAGTGTAGACTGTAGTAATATTTCTAATATAGTGTCAATAGTAAACTAGATTTCATTTGTAGTGTAGACTGTAGTAATATTTCTGATATAGTGTCAATAGTAAACTAGATTTCATTTGTAGTGTAGACTGTAGTAATATTTCTAATATAGTGTCAATAGTAAACTAGATTTCATTTGTAGTGTAGACTGTAGTAATATTTCTAATATAGTGTCAATAGTAAACTAGATTTCATTTGTAGTGTAGACTGTAGTAATATTTCTAATATAGTGTCAATAGTAAACTAGATTTCATTTGTAGTGTAGACTGTAGTAATATTTCTAATATAGTGTCAATAGTAAACTAGATTTCATTTGTAGTGTAGACTGTAGTAATATTTCTGATATAGTGTCAATAGTAAACTAGATTTCATTTGTAGTGTAGACTGTAGTAATATTTCTGATATAGTGTCAATAGTAAACTAGATTTCATTTGTAGTGTAGACTGTAGTAATATTTCTAATATAGTGTCAATAGTAAACTAGATTTCATTTGTAGTGTAGACTGTAGTAATATTTCTAATATAGTGTCAATAGTAAACTAGATTTCATTTGTAGTGTAGACTGTAGTAATATTTCTGATATAGTGTCAATAGTAAACTAGATTTCATTTGTAGTGTAGACTGTAGTAATATTTCTGATATAGTGTCAATAGTAAACTAGATTTCATTTGTAGTGTAGACTGTAGTAATATTTCTGATATAGTGTCAATAGTAAACTAGATTTCATTTGTAGTGTAGACTGTAGTAATATTTCTAATATAGTGTCAATAGTAAACTAGATTTCATTTGTAGTGTAGACTGTAGTAATATTTCTGATATAGTGTCAATAGTAAACTAGATTTCATTTGTAGTGTAGACTGTAGTAATATTTCTGATATAGTGTCAATAGTAAACTAGATTTCATTTGTAGTGTAGACTGTAGTAATATTTCTGATATAGTGTCAATAGTAAACTAGATTTCATTTGTAGTGTAGACTGTAGTAATATTTCTGATATAGTGTCAATAGTAAACTAGATTTCATTTGTAGTGTAGACTGTAGTAATATTTCATATAGTGTAATAGTAGACTAGTAATATTTCTGATATAGTGTCAATAGTAAGACTAGTATTTCATTTGTATAGACTGTAGTAATATTTCTGTATAGTGTCAATAGTAAACTAGATTTCATTTGTAGTGTAGACTGTAGTAATATTTCTAATATAGTGTCAATAGTAAACTAGATTTCATTTGTAGTGTAGACTGTAGTAATATTTCTAATATAGTGTCAATAGTAAACTAGATTTCATTTGTAGTGTAGACTGTAGTAATATTTCTAATATAGTGTCAATAGTAAACTAGATTTCATTTGTAGTGTAGACTGTAGTAATATTTCTAATATAGTGTCAATAGTAAACTAGATTTCATTTGTAGTGTAGACTGTAGTAATATTTCTAATATAGTGTCAATAGTAAACTAGATTTCATTTGTAGTGTAGACTGTAGTAATATTTCTAATATAGTGTCAATAGTAAACTAGATTTCATTTGTAGTGTAGACTGTAGTAATATTTCTGATATAGTGTCAATAGTAAACTAGATTTCATTTGTAGTGTAGACTGTAGTAATATTTCTGATATAGTGTCAATAGTAAACTAGATTTCATTTGTAGTGTAGACTGTAGTAATATTTCTGATATAGTGTCAATAGTAAACTAGATTTCATTTGTAGTGTAGACTGTAGTAATATTTCTAATATAGTGTCAATAGTAAACTAGATTTCATTTGTAGTGTAGACTGTAGTAATATTTCTGATATAGTGTCAATAGTAAACTAGATTTCATTTGTAGTGTAGACTGTAGTAATATTTCTAATATAGTGTCAATAGTAAACTGGTATAGACTAATAATATTTCATTATTTTAAGAAATATTAGACTAGTAATATTTCTGATATAGTGTCAATAGTAAACTAGATTTCATTTGTAGTGTAGACTGTAGTAATATTTCTGATATAATGTCAATAGTAAACTAGATTTCATTTGTAATGTAGACTGTAGTAATATTTCTAATATAGTGTCAATAGTAAACTAGATTTCATTTGTAGTGTAGACTGTAGTAATATTTCTAATATAGTGTCAATAGTAAACTAGATTTCATTTGTAATGTAGACTGTAGTAATATTTCTGATATAGTGTCAATAGTAAACTAGATTTCATTTGTAATGTAGACTGTAGTAATATTTCTAATATAGTGTCAATAGTAAACTAGATTTCATTTGTAGTGTAGACTGTAGTAATATTTCTAATATAGTGTCAATAGTAAACTAGATTTCATTTGTAATGTAGACTGTAGTAATATTTCTAATATAGTGTCAATAGTAAACTAGATTTCATTTGTAGTGTAGACTGTAGTAATATTTCTAATATAGTGTCAATAGTAAACTAGATTTCATTTGTAGTGTAGACTGTAGTAATATTTCTGATATAGTGTCAACAGTAAACTAGATTTCATTTGTAGTGTAGACTGTAGTAATATTTCTGATATAGTGTCAATAGTAAACTAGATTTCATTTGTAGTGTAGACTGTAGTAATATTTCTAATATAGTGTCAATAGTAAACTAGATTTCATTTGTAGTGTAGACTGTAGTAATATTTCTAATATAGTGTCAATAGTAAACTAGATTTCATTTGTAGTGTAGACTGTAGTAATATTTCTGATATAGTGTCAATAGTAAACTAGATTTCATTTGTAGTGTAGACTGTAGTAATATTTCTGATATAGTGTCAATAGTAAACTAGATTTCATTTGTAGTGTAGACTGTAGTAATATTTCTGATATAGTGTCAATAGTAAACTAGATTTCATTTGTAGTGTAGACTGTAGTAATATTTCTAATATAGTGTCAATAGTAAACTAGATTTCATTTGTAGTGTAGACTGTAGTAATATTTCTGATATAGTGTCAATAGTAAACTAGATTTCATTTGTAGTGTAGACTGTAGTAATATTTCTGATATAGTGTCAATAGTAAACTAGATTTCATTTGTAGTGTAGACTGTAGTAATATTTCTGATATAGTGTCAATAGTAAACTAGATTTCATTTGTAGTGTAGACTGTAGTAATATTTCTGATATAGTGTCAATAGTAAACTAGATTTCATTTGTAGTGTAGACTGTAGTAATATTTCTGATATAGTGTCAATAGTAAACTAGATTTCATTTGTAGTGTAGACTGTAGTAATATTTCTGATATAGTGTCAATAGTAAACTAGATTTCATTTGTAGTGTAGACTGTAGTAATATTTCTGATATAGTGTCAATAGTAAACTAGATTTCATTTGTAGTGTAGACTGTAGTAATATTTCTGATATAGTGTCAATAGTAAACTAGATTTCATTTGTAGTGTAGACTAGTAATATTTCTAATATAGTGTCAATAGTAAACTGGTATAGACTAATAATATTTCATTATTTTAGAAATATTAGACTAGTAATATTTCTGATATAGTGTCAATAGTAAACTAGATTTCATTTGTAGTGTAGACTGTAGTAATATTTCTGATATAGTGTCAATAGTAAACTAGATTTCATTTGTAGTGTAGACTGTAGTAATATTTCTAATATAGTGTCAATAGTAAACTAGATTTCATTTGTAGTGTAGACTGTAGTAATATTTCTAATATAGTGTCAATAGTAAACTAGATTTCATTTGTAGTGTAGACTGTAGTAATATTTCTGATATAGTGTCAATAGTAAACTAGATTTCATTTGTAGTGTAGACTGTAGTAATATTTCTGATATAGTGTCAATAGTAAACTAGATTTCATTTGTAGTGTAGACTGTAGTAATATTTCTGATATAGTGTCAATAGTAAACTAGATTTCATTTGTAGTGTAGACTGTAGTAATATTTCTAATATAGTGTCAATAGTAAACTAGATTTCATTTGTAGTGTAGACTGTAGTAATATTTCTGATATAGTGTCAATAGTAAACTAGATTTCATTTGTAGTGTAGACTGTAGTAATATTTCTAATATAGTGTCAATAGTAAACTAGATTTCATTTGTAGTGTAGACTGTAGTAATATTTCTGATATTGTGTCAATAGTAAACTAGATTTCATTTGTAATGTAGACTAGTAATATTTCTAATATAGTGTCAATAGTAAACTAGATTTCATTTGTAATGTAGACTGTAGTAATATTTCTGATATAGTGTCAATAGTAAACTAGATTTCATTTGTAGTGTAGACTGTAGTAATATTTCTGATATAGTGTCAATAGTAAACTAGATTTCATTTGTAGTGTAGACTGTAGTAATATTTCTAATATAGTGTCAATAGTAAACTAGATTTCATTTGTAGTGTAGACTGTAGTAATATTTCTAATATAGTGTCAATAGTAAACTAGATTTCATTTGTAATGTAGACTGTAGTAATATTTCTGATATAGTGTCAATAGTAAACTAGATTTCATTTGTAGTGTAGACTGTAGTAATATTTCTAATATAGTGTCAATAGTAAACTAGATTTCATTTGTAGTGTAGACTGTAGTAATATTTCTAATATAGTGTCAATAGTAAACTAGATATTTCATTATTTTAATAGACTAGTAATATTTCTGATATAGTGTCAATAGTAAACTAGATTTCATTTGTAGTGTAGACTGTAGTAATATTTCTAATATAGTGTCAATAGTAAACTAGATTTCATTTGTAATGTAGACTGTAGTAATATTTCTGATATAGTGTCAATAGTAAACTAGATTTCATTTGTAGTGTAGACTGTAGTAATATTTCTAATATAGTGTCAATAGTAAACTAGATTTCATTTGTAGTGTAGACTGTAGTAATATTTCTAATATAGTGTCAATAGTAAACTAGATTTCATTTGTAATGTAGACTGTAGTAATATTTCTAATATAGTGTCAATAGTAAACTAGATTTCATTTGTAGTGTAGACTGTAGTAATATTTCTAATATAGTGTCAATAGTAAACTAGATTTCATTTGTAGTGTAGACTGTAGTAATATTTCTGATATAGTGTCAATAGTAAACTAGATTTCATTTGTAGTGTAGACTGTAGTAATATTTCTGATATAGTGTCAATAGTAAACTAGATTTCATTTGTAGTGTAGACTGTAGTAATATTTCTAATATAGTGTCAATAGTAAACTAGATTTCATTTGTAGTGTAGACTGTAGTAATATTTCTAATATAGTGTCAATAGTAAACTAGATTTCATTTGTAGTGTAGACTGTAGTAATATTTCTGATATAGTGTCAATAGTAAACTAGATTTCATTTGTAGTGTAGACTGTAGTAATATTTCTGATATAGTGTCAATAGTAAACTAGATTTCATTTGTAGTGTAGACTGTAGTAATATTTCTAATATAGTGTCAATAGTAAACTAGATTTCATTTGTAATGTAGACTGTAGTAATATTTCTGATATAGTGTCAATAGTAAACTAGATTTCATTTGTAGTGTAGACTGTAGTAATATTTCTGATATAGTGTCAATAGTAAACTAGATTTCATTTGTAGTGTAGACTGTAGTAATATTTCTGATATAGTGTCAACAGTAAACTAGATTTCATTTGTAGTGTAGACTAGTAATATTTCTGATATAGTGTCAATAGTAAACTAGATTTCATTTGTAGTGTAGACTGTAGTAATATTTCTGATATAGTGTCAATAGTAAACTAGATTTCATTTGTAGTGTAGACTGTAGTAATATTTCTGATATAGTGTCAATAGTAAACTAGATTTCATTTGTAGTGTAGACTGTAGTAATATTTCTGATATAGTGTCAATAGTAAACTAGATTTCATTTGTAGTGTAGACTGTAGTAATATTTCTGATATAGTGTCAATAGTAAACTAGATTTCATTTGTAGTGTAGACTGTAGTAATATTTCTGATATAGTGTCAATAGTAAACTAGATTTCATTTGTAGTGTAGACTGTAGTAATATTTCTAATATAGTGTCAATAGTAAACTAGATTTCATTTGTAGTGTAGACTGTAGTAATATTTCTAATATAGTGTCAATAGTAAACTAGATTTCATTTGTAGTGTAGACTGTAGTAATATTTCTGATATAGTGTCAATAGTAAACTAGATTTCATTTGTAGTGTAGACTGTAGTAATATTTCTGATATAGTGTCAATAGTAAACTAGATTTCATTTGTAGTGTAGACTGTAGTAATATTTCTGATATAGTGTCAATAGTAAACTAGATTTCATTTGTAGTGTAGACTGTAGTAATATTTCTAATATAGTGTCAATAGTAAACTAGATTTCATTTGTAATGTAGACTGTAGTAATATTTCTGATATAGTGTCAATAGTAAACTAGATTTCATTTGTAGTGTAGACTGTAGTAATATTTCTAATATAGTGTCAATAGTAAACTAGATTTCATTTGTAGTGTAGACTGTAGTAATATTTCTGATATAGTGTCAATAGTAAACTAGATTTCATTTGTAGTGTAGACTAGTAATATTTCTAATATAGTGTCAATAGTAAACTGGTATAGACTAATAATATTTCATTATTTTAAGAAATATTAGACTAGTAATATTTCTGATATAGTGTCAATAGTAAACTAGATTTCATTTGTAGTGTAGACTGTAGTAATATTTCTGATATAGTGTCAATAGTAAACTAGATTTCATTTGTAATGTAGACTGTAGTAATATTTCTAATATAGTGTCAATAGTAAACTAGATTTCATTTGTAGTGTAGACTGTAGTAATATTTCTAATATAGTGTCAATAGTAAACTAGATTTCATTTGTAGTGTAGACTGTAGTAATATTTCTGATATAGTGTCAATAGTAAACTAGATTTCATTTGTAGTGTAGACTGTAGTAATATTTCTAATATAGTGTCAATAGTAAACTAGATTTCATTTGTAGTGTAGACTGTAGTAATATTTCTAATATAGTGTCAATAGTAAACTAGATTTCATTTGTAATGTAGACTGTAGTAATATTTCTAATATAGTGTCAATAGTAAACTAGATTTCATTTGTAGTGTAGACTGTAGTAATATTTCTAATATAGTGTCAATAGTAAACTAGATTTCATTTGTAGTGTAGACTGTAGTAATATTTCTGATATAGTGTCAATAGTAAACTAGATTTCATTTGTAGTGTAGACTGTAGTAATATTTCTGATATAGTGTCAATAGTAAACTAGATTTCATTTGTAGTGTAGACTGTAGTAATATTTCTAATATAGTGTCAATAGTAAACTAGATTTCATTTGTAGTGTAGACTGTAGTAATATTTCTGATATAGTGTCAATAGTAAACTAGATTTCATTTGTAGTGTAGACTGTAGTAATATTTCTAATATAGTGTCAATAGTAAACTGGTATAGACTAATAATATTTCATTATTTTAAGAAATATTAGACTAGTAATATTTCTGATATAGTGTCAATAGTAAACTAGATTTCATTTGTAGTGTAGACTGTAGTAATATTTCTGATATAATGTCAATAGTAAACTAGATTTCATTTGTAATGTAGACTGTAGTAATATTTCTAATATAGTGTCAATAGTAAACTAGATTTCATTTGTAGTGTAGACTGTAGTAATATTTCTAATATAGTGTCAATAGTAAACTAGATTTCATTTGTAATGTAGACTGTAGTAATATTTCTGATATAGTGTCAATAGTAAACTAGATTTCATTTGTAATGTAGACTGTAGTAATATTTCTAATATAGTGTCAATAGTAAACTAGATTTCATTTGTAGTGTAGACTGTAGTAATATTTCTAATATAGTGTCAATAGTAAACTAGATTTCATTTGTAATGTAGACTGTAGTAATATTTCTAATATAGTGTCAATAGTAAACTAGATTTCATTTGTAGTGTAGACTGTAGTAATATTTCTAATATAGTGTCAATAGTAAACTAGATTTCATTTGTAGTGTAGACTGTAGTAATATTTCTGATATAGTGTCAATAGTAAACTAGATTTCATTTGTAGTGTAGACTGTAGTAATATTTCTGATATAGTGTCAATAGTAAACTAGATTTCATTTGTAGTGTAGACTGTAGTAATATTTCTAATATAATGTCAATAGTAAACTAGATTTCATTTGTAGTGTAGACTGTAGTAATATTTCTAATATAGTGTCAATAGTAAACTAGATTTCATTTGTAGTGTAGACTGTAGTAATATTTCTGATATAGTGTCAACAGTAAACTAGATTTCATTTGTAGTGTAGACTGTAGTAATATTTCTGATATAGTGTCAATAGTAAACTAGATTTCATTTGTAGTGTAGACTGTAGTAATATTTCTGATATAGTGTCAATAGTAAACTAGATTTCATTTGTAGTGTAGACTGTAGTAATATTTCTAATATAGTGTCAATAGTAAACTAGATTTCATTTGTAATGTAGACTGTAGTAATATTTCTGATATAGTGTCAATAGTAAACTAGATTTCATTTGTAGTGTAGACTGTAGTAATATTTCTGATATAGTGTCAATAGTAAACTAGATTTCATTTGTAGTGTAGACTGTAGTAATATTTCTGATATAGTGTCAATAGTAAACTAGATTTCATTTGTAGTGTAGACTGTAGTAATATTTCTGATATAGTGTCAATAGTAAACTAGATTTCATTTGTAGTGTAGACTGTAGTAATATTTCTGATATAGTGTCAATAGTAAACTAGATTTCATTTGTAGTGTAGACTGTAGTAATATTTCTGATATAGTGTCAATAGTAAACTAGATTTCATTTGTAGTGTAGACTGTAGTAATATTTCTGATATAGTGTCAATAGTAAACTAGATTTCATTTGTAGTGTAGACTGTAGTAATATTTCTGATATAATGTCAATAGTAAACTAGATTTCATTTGTAGTGTAGACTGTAGTAATATTTCTAATATAGTGTCAATAGTAAACTGGTATAGACTAATAATATTTCATTATTTTAAGAAATATTAGACTAGTAATATTTCTGATATAGTGTCAATAGTAAACTAGATTTCATTTGTAGTGTAGACTGTAGTAATATTTCTGATATAATGTCAATAGTAAACTAGATTTCATTTGTAATGTAGACTGTAGTAATATTTCTAATATAGTGTCAATAGTAAACTAGATTTCATTTCTAGTGTAGACTGTAGTAATATTTCTAATATAGTGTCAATAGTAAACTAGATTTCATTTGTAATGTAGACTGTAGTAATATTTCTGATATAGTGTCAATAGTAAACTAGATTTCATTTGTAGTGTAGACTGTAGTAATATTTCTAATATAGTGTCAATAGTAAACTAGATTTCATTTGTAGTGTAGACTGTAGTAATATTTCTAATATAGTGTCAATAGTAAACTAGATTTCATTTGTAGTGTAGACTGTAGTAATATTTCTAATATAGTGTCAATAGTAAACTAGATTTCATTTGTAGTGTAGACTGTAGTAATATTTCTGATATAGTGTCAATAGTAAACTAGATTTCATTTGTAGTGTAGACTGTAGTAATATTTCTGATATAGTGTCAATAGTAAACTAGATTTCATTTGTAGTGTAGACTGTAGTAATATTTCTGATATAGTGTCAATAGTAAACTAGATTTCATTTGTAGTGTAGACTGTAGTAATATTTCTGATATAGTGTCAATAGTAAACTAGATTTCATTTGTAGTGTAGACTGTAGTAATATTTCTAATATAGTGTCAATAGTAAACTAGATTTCATTTGTAGTGTAGACTGTAGTAATATTTCTGATATAGTGTCAATAGTAAACTAGATTTCATTTGTAGTGTAGACTAGTAATATTTCTAATATAGTGTCAATAGTAAACTGGTATAGACTAATAATATTTCATTATTTTAAGAAATATTAGACTAGTAATATTTCTGATATAGTGTCAATAGTAAACTAGATTTCATTTGTAGTGTAGACTGTAGTAATATTTCTGATATAATGTCAATAGTAAACTAGATTTCATTTGTAATGTAGACTGTAGTAATATTTCTAATATAGTGTCAATAGTAAACTAGATTTCATTTGTAGTGTAGACTCTAGTAATATTTCTAATATAGTGTCAATAGTAAACTAGATTTCATTTGTAATGTAGACTGTAGTAATATTTCTGATATAGTGTCAATAGTAAACTAGATTTCATTTGTAATGTAGACTGTAGTAATATTTCTAATATAGTGTCAATAGTAAACTAGATTTCATTTGTAGTGTAGACTGTAGTAATATTTCTAATATAGTGTCAATAGTAAACTAGATTTCATTTGTAATGTAGACTGTAGTAATATTTCTAATATAGTGTCAATAGTAAACTAGATTTCATTTGTAGTGTAGACTGTAGTAATATTTCTAATATAGTGTCAATAGTAAACTAGATTTCATTTGTAGTGTAGACTGTAGTAATATTTCTGATATAGTGTCAATAGTAAACTAGATTTCATTTGTAGTGTAGACTGTAGTAATATTTCTGATATAGTGTCAACAGTAAACTAGATTTCATTTGTAGTGTAGACTGTAGTAATATTTCTAATATAGTGTCAATAGTAAACTAGATTTCATTTGTAGTGTAGACTGTAGTAATATTTCTAATATAGTGTCAATAGTAAACTAGATTTCATTTGTAGTGTAGACTGTAGTAATATTTCTGATATAGTGTCAATAGTAAACTAGATTTCATTTGTAGTGTAGACTGTAGTAATATTTCTGATATAGTGTCAATAGTAAACTAGATTTCATTTGTAGTGTAGACTGTAGTAATATTTCTGATATAGTGTCAATAGTAAACTAGATTTCATTTGTAGTGTAGACTGTAGTAATATTTCTAATATAGTGTCAATAGTAAACTAGATTTCATTTGTAATGTAGACTGTAGTAATATTTCTGATATAGTGTCAATAGTAAACTAGATTTCATTTGTAGTGTAGACTGTAGTAATATTTCTGATATAGTGTCAATAGTAAACTAGATTTCATTTGTAGTGTAGACTGTAGTAATATTTCTGATATAGTGTCAATAGTAAACTAGATTTCATTTGTAGTGTAGACTAGTAATATTTCTGATATAGTGTCAATAGTAAACTAGATTTCATTTGTAGTGTAGACTGTAGTAATATTTCTGATATAGTGTCAATAGTAAACTAGATTTCATTTGTAGTGTAGACTGTAGTAATATTTCTGATATAGTGTCAATAGTAAACTAGATTTCATTTGTAGTGTAGACTGTAGTAATATTTCTAATATAGTGTCAATAGTAAACTAGATTTCATTTGTAGTGTAGACTGTAGTAATATTTCTAATATAGTGTCAATAGTAAACTAGATTTCATTTGTAGTGTAGACTGTAGTAATATTTCTAATATAGTGTCAATAGTAAACTAGATTTCATTTGTAGTGTAGACTGTAGTAATATTTCTAATATAGTGTCAATAGTAAACTAGATTTCATTTGTAGTGTAGACTGTAGTAATATTTCTAATATAGTGTCAATAGTAAACTAGATTTCATTTGTAGTGTAGACTGTAGTAATATTTCTGATATAGTGTCAATAGTAAACTAGATTTCATTTGTAGTGTAGACTGTAGTAATATTTCTGATATAGTGTCAATAGTAAACTAGATTTCATTTGTAGTGTAGACTGTAGTAATATTTCTGATATAGTGTCAATAGTAAACTAGATTTCATTTGTAGTGTAGACTGTAGTAATATTTCTGATATAGTGTCAATAGTAAACTAGATTTCATTTGTAGTGTAGACTGTAGTAATATTTCTAATATAGTGTCAATAGTAAACTAGATTTCATTTGTAGTGTAGACTGTAGTAATATTTCTGATATAGTGTCAATAGTAAACTAGATTTCATTTGTAGTGTAGACTGTAGTAATATTTCTAATATAGTGTCAATAGTAAACTGGTATAGACTAATAATATTTCATTATTTTAAGAAATATTAGACTAGTAATATTTCTGATATAGTGTCAATAGTAAACTAGATTTCATTTGTAGTGTAGACTGTAGTAATATTTCTGATATAATGTCAATAGTAAACTAGATTTCATTTGTAATGTAGACTGTAGTAATATTTCTAATATAGTGTCAATAGTAAACTAGATTTCATTTGTAGTGTAGATTCTAGTAATATTTCTAATATAGTGTCAATAGTAAACTAGATTTCATTTGTAATGTAGACTGTAGTAATATTTCTGATATAGTGTCAATAGTAAACTAGATTTCATTTGTAATGTAGACTGTAGTAATATTTCTAATATAGTGTCAATAGTAAACTAGATTTCATTTGTAGTGTAGACTGTAGTAATATTTCTAATATAGTGTCAATAGTAAACTAGATTTCATTTGTAATGTAGACTGTAGTAATATTTCTAATATAGTGTCAATAGTAAACTAGATTTCATTTGTAGTGTAGACTGTAGTAATATTTCTAATATAGTGTTAATAGTAAACTAGATTTCATTTGTAGTGTAGACTGTAGTAATATTTATGATATAGTGTCAACAGTAAACTAGATTTCATTTGTAGTGTAGACTGTAGTAATATTTCTGATATAGTGTCAACAGTAAACTAGATTTCATTTGTAGTGTAGACTGTAGTAATATTTCTAATATGGTGTCAATAGTGAACTAGATTTTATTTGTAGTGTAGACTGTAGTAATATTTCTAATATAGTGTCAATAGTAAACTAGATTTCATTTGTAGTGTAGACTGTAGTAATATTTCTGATATAGTGTCAATAGTAAACTAGATTTCATTTGTAGTGTAGACTGTAGTAATATTTCTGATATAGTGTCAACAGTAAACTAGATTTCATTTGTATAGTAGACTGTAGTAATATTTCTGATATAATGTCAATAGTAAACTAGATTTCATTTGTAGTGTAGACTGTAGTAATATTTCTAATATAGTGTTAATAGTAAACTAGATTTCATTTGTAGTGTAGACTGTAGTAATATTTCTGATATAGTGTCAATAGTAAACTAGATTTCATTTGTAGTGTAGACTGTAGTAATATTTCTGATATAGTGTCAATAGTAAACTAGATTTCATTTGTAGTGTAGACTGTAGTAATATTTCTGATATAGTGTCAATAGTAAACTAGATTTCATTTGTAGTGTAGACTGTAGTAATATTTCTGATATAGTGTCAATAGTAAACTAGATTTCATTTGTAGTGTAGACTGTAGTAATATTTCTATAGTGTCATAGTGATTTCAATAGTAGACTAGATTTCATTTGTAGTGTAGACTGTAGTAATATTTCTGATATAGTGTCAATAGTAAACTAGATTTCATTTGTAGTGTAGACTGTAGTAATATTTCTGATATAGTGTCAATAGTAAACTAGATTTCATTTGTAGTGTAGACTGTAGTAATATTTCTGATATAGTGTCAATAGTAAACTAGATTTCATTTGTAGTGTAGACTAGTAATATTTCTAATATAGTGTCAATAGTAAACTGGTATAGACTAATAATATTTCATTATTTTAAGAAATATTAGACTAGTAATATTTCTGATATAGTGTCAATAGTAAACTAGATTTCATTTGTAGTGTAGACTGTAGTAATATTTCTGATATAATGTCAATAGTAAACTAGATTTCATTTGTAATGTAGACTGTAGTAATATTTCTAATATAGTGTCAATAGTAAACTAGATTTCATTTGTAGTGTAGACTGTAGTAATATTTCTAATATAGTGTCAATAGTAAACTAGATTTCATTTGTAATGTAGACTGTAGTAATATTTCTAATATAGTGTCAATAGTAAACTAGATTTCATTTGTAGTGTAGACTGTAGTAATATTTCTAATATAGTGTCAATAGTAAACTAGATTTCATTTGTAGTGTAGACTGTAGTAATATTTCTAATATAGTGTCAATAGTAAACTAGATTTCATTTGTAGTGTAGACTGTAGTAATATTTCTAATATAGTGTCAATAGTAAACTAGATTTCATTTGTAGTGTAGACTGTAGTAATATTTCTGATATAGTGTCAATAGTAAACTAGATTTCATTTGTAGTGTAGACTGTAGTAATATTTCTGATATAGTGTCAATAGTAAACTAGATTTCATTTGTAGTGTAGACTGTAGTAATATTTCTAATATAGTGTCAATAGTAAACTAGATTTCATTTGTAGTGTAGACTGTAGTAATATTTCTAATATAGTGTCAATAGTAAACTAGATTTCATTTGTAGTGTAGACTGTAGTAATATTTCTAATATAGTGTCAATAGTAAACTAGATTTCATTTGTAGTGTAGACTGTAGTAATATTTCTGATATAGTGTCAATAGTAAACTAGATTTCATTTGTAGTGTAGACTGTAGTAATATTTCTGATATAGTGTCAATAGTAAACTAGATTTCATTTGTAGTGTAGACTGTAGTAATATTTCTAATATAGTGTCAATAGTAAACTAGATTTCATTTGTAGTGTAGACTGTAGTAATATTTCTAATATAGTGTCAATAGTAAACTAGATTTCATTTGTAGTGTAGACTGTAGTAATATTTCTGATATAGTGTCAATAGTAAACTAGATTTCATTTGTAGTGTAGACTGTAGTAATATTTCTGATATAGTGTCAATAGTAAACTAGATTTCATTTGTAGTGTAGACTGTAGTAATATTTCTGATATAGTGTCAATAGTAAACTAGATTTCATTTGTAGTGTAGACTGTAGTAATATTTCTAATATAGTGTCAATAGTAAACTAGATTTCATTTGTAGTGTAGACTGTAGTAATATTTCTGATATAGTGTCAATAGTAAACTAGATTTCATTTGTAATGTAGACTGTAGTAATATTTCTAATATAGTGTCAATAGTAAACTGGTATAGACTAATAATATTTCATTATTTTAAGAAATATTAGACTAGTAATATTTCTGATATAGTGTCAATAGTAAACTAGATTTCATTTGTAGTGTAGACTGTAGTAATATTTCTGATATAGTGTCAATAGTAAACTAGATTTCATTTGTAGTGTAGACTGTAGTAATATTTCTAATATAGTGTCAATAGTAAACTAGATTTCATTTGTAGTGTAGACTGTAGTAATATTTCTGATATAGTGTCAATAGTAAAGTAGATTTCATTTGTAATGTAGACTGTAGTAATATTTCTAATATAGTGTCAATAGTAAACTAGATTTCATTTGTAGTGTAGACTGTAGTAATATTTCTAATATAGTGTCAATAGTAAACTAGATTTCATTTGTAGTGTAGACTGTAGTAATATTTCTAATATAGTGTCAATAGTAAACTAGATTTCATTTGTAGTGTAGACTGTAGTAATATTTCTAATATAGTGTCAATAGTAAACTAGATTTCATTTGTAGTGTAGACTGTAGTAATATTTCTGATATAGTGTCAATAGTAAACTAGATTTCATTTGTAGTGTAGACTGTAGTAATATTTCTGATATAGTGTCAATAGTAAACTAGATTTCATTTGTAGTGTAGACTGTAGTAATATTTCTAATATAGTGTCAATAGTAAACTAGATTTCATTTGTAGTGTAGACTGTAGTAATATTTCTAATATAGTGTCAATAGTAAACTAGATTTCATTTGTAGTGTAGACTGTAGTAATATTTCTGATATAGTGTCAATAGTAAACTAGATTTCATTTGTAGTGTAGACTGTAGTAATATTTCTGATATAGTGTCAATAGTAAACTAGATTTCATTTGTAGTGTAGACTGTAGTAATATTTCTAATATAGTGTCAATAGTAAACTAGATTTCATTTGTAGTGTAGACTGTAGTAATATTTCTGATATAGTGTCAATAGTAAACTAGATTTCATTTGTAGTGTAGACTGTAGTAATATTTCTGATATAGTGTCAATAGTAAACTAGATTTCATTTGTAGTGTAGACTGTAGTAATATTTCTGATATAGTGTCAATAGTAAACTAGATTTCATTTGTAGTGTAGACTGTAGTAATATTTCTGATATAGTGTCAATAGTAAACTAGATTTCATTTGTAGTGTAGACTGTAGTAATATTTCTGATATAGTGTCAATAGTAAACTAGATTTCATTTGTAGTGTAGACTGTAGTAATATTTCTGATATAGTGTCAATAGTAAACTAGATTTCATTTGTAGTGTAGACTGTAGTAATATTTCTGATATAGTGTCAATAGTAAACTAGATTTCATTTGTAGTGTAGACTGTAGTAATATTTCTGATATAGTGTCAATAGTAAACTAGATTTCATTTGTAGTGTAGACTGTAGTAATATTTCTGATATAGTGTCAATAGTAAACTAGATTTCATTTGTAGTGTAGACTGTAGTAATATTTCTAATATAGTGTCAATAGTAAACTAGATTTCATTTGTAGTGTAGACTGTAGTAATATTTCTAATATAGTGTCAATAGTAAACTAGATTTCATTTGTAGTGTAGACTGTAGTAATATTTCTGATATAGTGTCAATAGTAAACTAGATTTCATTTGTAGTGTAGACTGTAGTAATATTTCTGATATAGTGTCAATAGTAAACTAGATTTCATTTGTAGTGTAGACTGTAGTAATATTTCTGATATAGTGTCAATAGTAAACTAGATTTCATTTGTAGTGTAGACTGTAGTAATATTTCTAATATAGTGTCAATAGTAAACTAGATTTCATTTGTAGTGTAGACTGTAGTAATATTTCTGATATAGTGTCAACAGTAAACTAGATTTCATTTGTAGTGTAGACTGTAGTAATATTTCTAATATAGTGTTAATAGTAAACTAGATTTCATTTGTAGTGTAGACTGTAGTAATATTTCTGATATAATGTCAATAGTAAACTAGATTTCATTTGTAGTGTAGACTAGTAATATTTCTAATATAGTAATAGTAAACTGGTATAGACTAATAATATTTCATTATTTTAAGAAATATTAGACTAGTAATATTTCTGATATAGTGTCAATAGTAAACTAGATTTCATTTGTAGTGTAGACTGTAGTAATATTTCTGATATAATGTCAATAGTAAACTAGATTTCATTTGTAATGTAGACTGTAGTAATATTTCTAATATAGTGTCAATAGTAAACTAGATTTCATTTGTAGTGTAGACTGTAGTAATATTTCTAATATAGTGTCAATAGTAAACTAGATTTCATTTGTAATGTAGACTGTAGTAATATTTCTGATATAGTGTCAATAGTAAACTAGATTTCATTTGTAATGTAGACTGTAGTAATATTTCTAATATAGTGTCAATAGTAAACTAGATTTCATTTGTAGTGTAGACTGTAGTAATATTTCTAATATAGTGTCAATAGTAAACTAGATTTCATTTGTAATGTAGACTGTAGTAATATTTCTAATATAGTGTCAATAGTAAACTAGATTTCATTTGTAGTGTAGACTGTAGTAATATTTCTAATATAGTGTCAATAGTAAACTAGATTTCATTTGTAGTGTAGACTGTAGTAATATTTCTGATATAGTGTCAATAGTAAACTGGTAGACTAATAATATTTCATTATTGTAAACTAAATATGTAGACTAGTAATATATATAGTGTCACTGTAGATTTCATTTGTAGTGTAGACTAGTAATATTTCTGATATAGTGTCAATAGTAAACTAGATTTCATTTGTAGTGTAGACTGTAGTAATATTTCTGATATAGTGTCAATAGTAAACTAGATTTCATTTGTAGTGTAGACTGTAGTAATATTTCTAATATAGTGTCAATAGTAAACTAGATTTCATTTGTATTGTAGACTGTAGTAATATTTCTGATATAGTGTCAATAGTAAACTAGATTTCATTTGTAGTGTAGACTGTAGTAATATTTCTGATATAGTGTCAATAGTAAACTAGATTTCATTTGTAATGTAGACTGTAGTAATATTTCTAATATAGTGTCAATAGTAAACTAGATTTCATTTGTAGTGTAGACTTCTAGTAATATTTCTAATATAGTGTCAATAGTAAACTAGATTTCATTTGTAATGTAGACTGTAGTAATATTTCTGATATAGTGTCAATAGTAAACTAGATTTCATTTGTAGTGTAGACTGTAGTAATATTTCTAATATAGTGTCAATAGTAAACTAGATTTCATTTGTAGTGTAGACTGTAGTAATATTTCTAATATAGTGTCAATAGTAAACTAGATTTCATTTGTAATGTAGACTGTAGTAATATTTCTAATATAGTGTCAATAGTAAACTAGATTTCATTTGTAGTGTAGACTGTAGTAATATTTCTAATATAGTGTCAATAGTAAACTAGATTTCATTTGTAGTGTAGACTGTAGTAATATTTCTGATATAGTGTCAACAGTAAACTAGATTTCATTTGTAGTGTAGACTGTAGTAATATTTCTGATATAGTGTCAATAGTAAACTAGATTTCATTTGTAGTGTAGACTGTAGTAATATTTCTAATATAGTGTCAATAGTAAACTAGATTTCATTTGTAGTGTAGACTGTAGTAATATTTCTAATATAGTGTCAATAGTAAACTAGATTTCATTTGTAGTGTAGACTGTAGTAATATTTCTGATATAGTGTCAATAGTAAACTAGATTTCATTTGTAGTGTAGACTGTAGTAATATTTCTGATATAGTGTCAATAGTAAACTAGATTTCATTTGTAGTGTAGACTGTAGTAATATTTCTGATATAGTGTCAATAGTAAACTAGATTTCATTTGTAGTGTAGACTGTAGTAATATTTCTAATATAGTGTCAATAGTAAACTAGATTTCATTTGTAGTGTAGACTGTAGTAATATTTCTGATATAGTGTCAATAGTAAACTAGATTTCATTTGTAGTGTAGACTGTAGTAATATTTCTGATATAGTGTCAATAGTAAACTAGATTTCATTTGTAGTGTAGACTGTAGTAATATTTCTGATATAGTGTCAATAGTAAACTAGATTTCATTTGTAGTGTAGACTAGTAATATTTCTGATATAGTGTCAATAGTAAACTAATTTCATTTGTAGTGTAGACTGTAGTAATATTTCTGATATAGTGTCAATAGTAAACTAGATTTCATTTGTAGTGTAGACTGTAGTAATATTTCTGATATAGTGTCAATAGTAAACTAGATTTCATTTGTAGTGTAGACTGTAGTAATATTTCTGATATAGTGTCAATAGTAAACTAGATTTCATTTGTAGTGTAGACTGTAGTAATATTTCTGATATAGTGTCAATAGTAAACTAGATTTCATTTGTAGTGTAGACTGTAGTAATATTTCTAATATAGTGTCAATAGTAAACTGGTATAGACTAATAATATTTCATTATTTTAAGAAATATTAGACTAGTAATATTTCTGATATAGTGTCAATAGTAAACTAGATTTCATTTGTAGTGTAGACTGTAGTAATATTTCTGATATAGTGTCAATAGTAAACTAGATTTCATTTGTAATGTAGACTGTAGTAATATTTCTAATATAGTGTCAATAGTAAACTAGATTTCATTTGTAGTGTAGACTGTAGTAATATTTCTAATATAGTGTCAATAGTAAACTAGATTTCATTTGTAATGTAGACTGTAGTAATATTTCTAATATAGTGTCAATAGTAAACTAGATTTCATTTGTAGTGTAGACTGTAGTAATATTTCTAATATAGTGTCAATAGTAAACTAGATTTCATTTGTAGTGTAGACTGTAGTAATATTTCTAATATAGTGTCAATAGTAAACTAGATTTCATTTGTAGTGTAGACTGTAGTAATATTTCTAATATAGTGTCAATAGTAAACTAGATTTCATTTGTAGTGTAGACTGTAGTAATATTTCTGATATAGTGTCAATAGTAAACTAGATTTCATTTGTAGTGTAGACTGTAGTAATATTTCTGATATAGTGTCAATAGTAAACTAGATTTCATTTGTAGTGTAGACTGTAGTAATATTTCTGATATAGTGTCAATAGTAAACTAGATTTCATTTGTAGTGTAGACTGTAGTAATATTTCTGATATAGTGTCAATAGTAAACTAGATTTCATTTGTAGTGTAGACTGTAGTAATATTTCTAATATAGTGTCAATAGTAAACTAGATTTCATTTGTAGTATAGACTGTAGTAATGTTTCTGATATAGTGTCAACAGTAAACTAGATTTCATTTGTAGTGTAGACTAGTAATATTTCTAATATAGTGTCAATAGTAAACTGGTATAGACTAATAATATTTCATTATTTTAAGAAATATTAGACTAGTAATATTTCTGATATAGTGTCAATAGTAAACTAGATTTCATTTGTAGTGTAGACTGTAGTAATATTTCTGATATAATGTCAATAGTAAACTAGATTTCATTTGTAATGTAGACTGTAGTAATATTTCTAATATAGTGTCAATAGTAAACTAGATTTCATTTGTAGTGTAGATTCTAGTAATATTTCTAATATAGTGTCAATAGTAAACTAGATTTCATTTGTAATGTAGACTGTAGTAATATTTCTGATATAGTGTCAATAGTAAACTAGATTTCATTTGTAATGTAGACTGTAGTAATATTTCTAATATAGTGTCAATAGTAAACTAGATTTCATTTGTAGTGTAGACTGTAGTAATATTTCTAATATAGTGTCAATAGTAAACTAGATTTCATTTGTAGTGTAGACTGTAGTAATATTTCTAATATAGTGTCAATAGTAAACTAGATTTCATTTGTAGTGTAGACTGTAGTAATATTTCTAATATAGTGTTAATAGTAAACTAGATTTCATTTGTAGTGTAGACTGTAGTAATATTTCTGATATAGTGTCAATAGTAAACTAGATTTCATTTGTAGTGTAGACTGTAGTAATATTTCTGATATAGTGTCAATAGTAAACTAGATTTCATTTGTAGTGTAGACTGTAGTAATATTTCTAATATAGTGTCAATAGTAAACTAGATTTCATTTGTAGTGTAGACTGTAGTAATATTTCTAATATAGTGTCAATAGTAAACTAGATTTCATTTGTAGTGTAGACTGTAGTAATATTTCTGATATAGTGTCAATAGTAAACTAGATTTCATTTGTAGTGTAGACTGTAGTAATATTTCTGATATAGTGTCAATAGTAAACTAGATTTCATTTGTAGTGTAGACTGTAGTAATATTTCTGATATAGTGTCAATAGTAAACTAGATTTCATTTGTAGTGTAGACTGTAGTAATATTTCTAATATAGTGTCAATAGTAAACTAGATTTCATTTGTAATGTAGACTGTAGTAATATTTCTGATATAGTGTCAATAGTAAACTAGATTTCATTTGTAGTGTAGACTGTAGTAATATTTCTAATATAGTGTCAATAGTAAACTGGTATAGACTCATTATTTTAGAAATATTAGACTAGTAATATTTCTGATATAGTGTCAATAGTAAACTAGATTTCATTTGTAGTGTAGACTGTAGTAATATTTCTGATATAGTGTCAATAGTAAACTAGATTTCATTTGTAGTGTAGACTGTAGTAATATTTCTAATATAGTGTCAATAGTAAACTAGATTTCATTTGTAGTGTAGACTGTAGTAATATTTCTAATATAGTGTCAATAGTAAACTAGATTTCATTTGTAGTGTAGACTGTAGTAATATTTCTGATATAGTGTCAATAGTAAACTAGATTTCATTTGTAGTGTAGACTGTAGTAATATTTCTAATATAGTGTCAATAGTAAACTAGATTTCATTTGTAGTGTAGACTGTAGTAATATTTCTGATATAGTGTCAATAGTAAACTAGATTTCATTTGTAGTGTAGACTGTAGTAATATTTCTGATATAGTGTCAATAGTAAACTAGATTTCATTTGTAGTGTAGACTGTAGTAATATTTCTAATATAGTGTCAATAGTAAACTAGATTTCATTTGTAGTGTAGACTGTAGTAATATTTCTGATATAGTGTCAATAGTAAACTAGATTTCATTTGTAGTGTAGACTGTAGTAATATTTCTGATATAGTGTCAATAGTAAACTAGATTTCATTTGTAGTGTAGACTGTAGTAATATTTCTGATATAGTGTCAATAGTAAACTAGATTTCATTTGTAGTGTAGACTGTAGTAATATTTCTAATATAGTGTCAATAGTAAACTAGATTTCATTTGTAGTGTAGACTGTAGTAATATTTCTGATATAGTGTCAATAGTAAACTAGATTTCATTTGTAGTGTAGACTGTAGTAATATTTCTGATATAGTGTCAATAGTAAACTAGATTTCATTTGTAGTGTAGACTGTAGTAATATTTCTGATATAGTGTCAATAGTAAACTAGATTTCATTTGTAGTGTAGACTGTAGTAATATTTCTAATATAGTGTCAATAGTAAACTAGATTTCATTTGTAGTGTAGACTGTAGTAATATTTCTGATATAGTGTCAATAGTAAACTAGATTTCATTTGTAGTGTAGACTGTAGTAATATTTCTGATATAGTGTCAATAGTAAACTAGATTTCATTTGTAGTGTAGACTGTAGTAATATTTCTGATATAGTGTCAATAGTAAACTAGATTTCATTTGTAGTGTAGACTGTAGTAATATTTCTGATATAGTGTCAATAGTAAACTAGATTTCATTTGTAGTGTAGACTGTAGTAATATTTCTAATATAGTGTCAATAGTAAACTAGATTTCATTTGTAATGTAGACTGTAGTAATATTTCTGATATAGTGTCAATAGTAAACTAGATTTCATTTGTAGTGTAGACTGTAGTAATGTTTCTGATATAGTGTCAATAGTAAACTAGATTTCATTTGTAGTGTAGACTGTAGTAATATTTCTAATATATTGTAATTATTGTAAACTAGATTTCATTTGTAGTGTAGACTGTAGTAATATTTATGATATAGTGTCAACAGTAAACTAGATTTCATTTGTAGTGTAGACTAGTAATATTTCTGATATAGTGTCAATAGTAAACTAGATTTCATTTGTAGTGTAGACTGTAGTAATATTTCTGATATAGTGTCAATAGTAAACTAGATTTCATTTGTAGTGTAGACTGTCGTAATATTTCTGATATAGTGTCAATAGTAAACTAGATTTCATTTGTAGTGTAGACTGTAGTAATATTTCTATTATATTGTTAATAGTAAACTAGATTTCATTTGTAGTGTAGACTGTAGTAATATTTCTAATATAGTGTCAATATAAACTAGATTTCATTTGTAGTGTAGACTGTAGTAATATTTCTAATATAGTGTCAATAGTAAACTAGATTCCATTTGTAGTGTAGACTGTAGTAATATTTCTAATATAGTGTCAATAGTAAACTGGATTTCATTTGTAGTGTAGACTGTAGTAATATTTCTAATATGGTGTCAATAGTGAACTAGATTTCATTTGTAGTGTAGACTGTAGTAATATTTCTGATATAGTGTCAATAGTAAACTAGATTTCATTTGTAGTGTAGACTGTAGTAATATTTATGATATAGTGTCAACAGTAAACTAGATTTCATTTGTAGTGTAGACTTTAGTAATATTTCTAATATAGTGTTAATAGTAAACTAGATTTCATTTGTAGTGTAGACTGTAGTAATATTTCTGATATAGTGTCAATAGTAAACTAGATTTCATTTGTAGTGTAGACTGTAGTAATATTTCTAATATAGTGTCAATAGTAAACTAGATTTCATTTGTAATGTAGACTGTAGTAATATTTCTGATATAGTGTCAATAGTAAACTAGATTTCATTTGTAGTGTAGACTGTAGTAATATTTCTAATATAGTGTCAATAGTAAACTAGATTTCATTTGTAGTGTAGACTGTAGTAATATTTCTAATATAGTGTCAATAGTAAACTAGATTTCATTTGTAATGTAGACTGTAGTAATATTTCTAATATAGTGTCAATAGTAAACTAGATTTCATTTGTAGTGTAGACTGTAGTAATATTTCTAATATAGTGTCAATAGTAAACTAGATTTCATTTGTAGTGTAGACTGTAGTAATATTTCTGATATAGTGTCAATAGTAAACTAGATTTCATTTGTAGTGTAGACTGTAGTAATATTTCTGATATAGTGTCAATAGTAAACTAGATTTCATTTGTAGTGTAGACTGTAGTAATATTTCTAATATAGTGTCAATAGTAAACTAGATTTCATTTGTAGTGTAGACTGTAGTAATATTTCTAATATAGTGTCAATAGTAAACTAGATTTCATTTGTAGTGTAGACTGTAGTAATATTTCTGATATAGTGTCAATAGTAAACTAGATTTCATTTGTAGTGTAGACTGTAGTAATATTTCTAATATAGTGTCAATAGTAAACTAGATTTCATTTGTAGTGTAGACTGTAGTAATATTTCTGATATAGTGTCAATAGTAAACTAGATTTCATTTGTAGTGTAGACTGTAGTAATATTTCTGATATAGTGTCAATAGTAAACTAGATTTCATTTGTAGTGTAGACTGTAGTAATATTTCTAATATAGTGTCAATAGTAAACTAGATTTCATTTGTAGTGTAGACTGTAGTAATATTTCTGATATAGTGTCAATAGTAAACTAGATTTCATTTGTAGTGTAGACTGTAGTAATATTTCTGATATAGTGTCAATAGTAAACTAGATTTCATTTGTAGTGTAGACTGTAGTAATATTTCTGATATAGTGTCAATAGTAAACTAGATTTCATTTGTAGTGTAGACTGTAGTAATATTTCTGATATAGTGTCAATAGTAAACTAGATTTCATTTGTAGTGTAGACTGTAGTAATATTTCTGATATAGTGTCAATAGTAAACTAGATTTCATTTGTAGTGTAGACTGTAGTAATATTTCTGATATAGTGTCAATAGTAAACTAGATTTCATTTGTAGTGTAGACTGTAGTAATATTTCTGATATAGTGTCAATAGTAAACTAGATTTCATTTGTAGTGTAGACTGTAGTAATATTTCTGATATAGTGTCAATAGTAAACTAGATTTCATTTGTAGTGTAGACTGTAGTAATATTTCTGATATAGTGTCAATAGTAAACTAGATTTCATTTGTAGTGTAGACTAGTAGTAATATTTTTCTGATATAGTGTCAATAGTAAACTAGATTTCATTTGTAGTGTAGACTGTAGTAATATTTCTGATATAGTGTCAATAGTAAACTAGATTTCATTTGTAGTGTAGACTGTAGTAATATTTCTGATATAGTGTCAATAGTAAACTAGATTTCATTTGTAATGTAGACTGTAGTAATATTTCTGATATAGTGTAATAGTAAACTAGATTTCATTTGTAGTGTAGACTGTAGTAATATTTCTGATATAGTGTCAATAGTAAACTAGATTTCATTTGTAGTGTAGACTGTAGTAATATTTCTAATATAGTGTCAATAGTAAACTAGATTTCATTTGTAGTGTAGACTGTAGTAATATTTCTGATATAGTGTCAATAGTAAACTAGATTTCATTTGTAGTGTAGACTGTAGTAATATTTCTGATATAGTGTCAATAGTAAACTAGATTTCATTTGTAGTGTAGACTGTAGTAATATTTCTGATATAGTGTCAATAGTAAACTAGATTTCATTTGTAGTGTAGACTGTAGTAATATTTCTGATATAGTGTCAATAGTAAACTAGATTTCATTTGTAGTGTAGACTAGTAATATTCTATATAGTGTCAATAGTAAACTAGATTTCATTTGTACTGTAGTAATATTTCTAATATAGTGTCAATAGTAAACTAGATTTCATTTGTAGTGTAGACTGTAATAGTAAACTAGATTTCATTTGTAGTGTAGACTGTAGTAATATTTCTAATATAGTGTCAATAGTAAACTAGATTTCATTTGTAGTGTAGACTGTAGTAATATTTCTAATATAGTGTCAATAGTAAACTAGATTTCATTTTTCTGTATAGTGTCAATAGTAGTACTGTAGTAATATTTCTGATATAGTGTCAATAGTAAACTAGATTTCATTTGTAGTGTAGACTGTAGTAATATTTCTAATATAGTGTCAATAGTAAACTAGATTTCATTTGTAGTGTAGACTGTAGTAATATTTCTGATATAGTGTCAATAGTAAACTAGATTTCATTTGTAGTGTAGACTGTAGTAATATTTCTGATATAGTGTCAATAGTAAACTAGATTTCATTTGTAGTGTAGACTGTAGTAATATTTCTGATATAGTGTCAATAGTAAACTAGATTTCATTTGTAGTAGACTGTAGTAATATTTCTGTGTCAATAGTAAACTAGATTTCATTTGTAGTGTAGACTGTAGTAATATTTCTAATATAGTGTCAATAGTAAACTAGATTTCATTTGTAGTGTAGACTGTAGTAATATTTCTAATATAGTGTCAATAGTAAACTAGATTTCATTTGTAGTGTAGACTGTAGTAATATTTCTAATATAGTGTCAATAGTAAACTAGATTTCATTTGTAGTGTAGACTGTAGTAATATTTCTAATATAGTGTCAATAGTAAACTAGATTTCATTTGTAGTGTAGACTGTAGTAATATTTCTGATATAGTGTCAATAGTAAACTAGATTTCATTTGTAGTGTAGACTGTAGTAATATTTCTGATATAGTGTCAATAGTAAACTAGATTTCATTTGTAGTGTAGACTGTAGTAATATTTCTGATATAGTGTCAATAGTAAACTAGATTTCATTTGTAGTGTAGACTGTAGTAATATTTCTGATATAGTGTCAATAGTAAACTAGATTTCATTTGTAGTGTAGACTGTAGTAATATTTCTGATATAGTGTCAATAGTAAACTAGATTTCATTTGTAGTGTAGACTGTAGTAATATTTCTGATATAGTGTCAATAGTAAACTAGATTTCATTTGTAGTGTAGACTGTAGTAATATTTCTGATATAGTGTCAATAGTAAACTAGATTTCATTTGTAGTGTAGACTGTAGTAATATTTCTGATATAGTGTCAATAGTAAACTAGATTTCATTTGTAGTGTAGACTGTAGTAATATTTCTGATATAGTGTCAATAGTAAACTAGATTTCATTTGTAGTGTAGACTGTAGTAATATTTCTGATATAGTGTCAATAGTAAACTAGATTTCATTTGTAGTGTAGACTGTAGTAATATTTCTGATATAGTGTCAATAGTAAACTAGATTTCATTTGTAGTGTAGACTGTAGTAATATTTCTGATATAGTGTCAATAGTAAACTAGATTTCATTTGTAGTGTAGACTGTAGTAATATTTCTGATATAGTGTCAATAGTAAACTAGATTTCATTTGTAGTGTAGACTGTAGTAATATTTCTGATATAGTGTCAATAGTAAACTAGATTTCATTTGTAGTGTAGACTGTAGTAATATTTCTGATATAGTGTCAATAGTAAACTAGATTTCATTTGTAGTGTAGACTGTAGTAATATTTCTGATATAGTGTCAATAGTAAACTAGATTTCATTTGTAGTGTAGACTGTAGTAATATTTCTGATATAGTGTCAATAGTAAACTAGATTTCATTTGTAGTGTAGACTGTAGTAATATTTCTGATATAGTGTCAATAGTAAACTAGATTTCATTTGTAGTGTAGACTGTAGTAATATTTCTGATATAGTGTCAATAGTAAACTAGATTTCATTTGTAGTGTAGACTGTAGTAATATTTCTGATATAGTGTCAATAGTAAACTAGATTTCATTTGTAGTGTAGACTGTAGTAATATTTCTGATATAGTGTCAATAGTAAACTAGATTTCATTTGTAGTGTAGACTGTAGTAATATTTCTGATATAGTTGTTTCATTTGTAGTGTAGACTGTAGTAATATTTCTAATATAGTGTCAATAGTAAACTAGATTTCATGTAGTAGACTAGTAATATTTCTGATATAGTGTCAATAGTAAACTAGATTTCATTTGTAGTGTAGACTGTAGTAATATTTCTAATATAGTGTCAATAGTAAACTAGATTTCATTTGTAGTGTAGACTGTAGTAATATTTCTAATATAGTGTCAATAGTAAACTAGATTTCATTTGTAGTGTAGACTGTAGTAATATTTCTAATATAGTGTCAATAGTAAACTAGATTTCATTTGTAGTGTAGACTGTAGTAATATTTCTGATATAGTGTCAATAGTAAACTAGATTTCATTTGTAGTGTAGACTGTAGTAATATTTCTGATATAGTGTCAATAGTAAACTAGATTTCATTTGTAGTGTAGACTGTAGTAATATTTCTGATATAGTGTCAATAGTAAACTAGATTTCATTTGTAGTGTAGACTGTAGTAATATTTCTAATATAGTGTCAATAGTAAACTAGATTTCATTTGTAGTGTAGACTGTAGTAATATTTCTGATATAGTGTCAATAGTAAACTAGATTTCATTTGTAGTGTAGACTGTAGTAATATTTCTGATATAGTGTCAATAGTAAACTAGATTTCATTTGTAGTGTAGACTGTAGTAATATTTCTAATATAGTGTCAATAGTAAACTAGATTTCATTTGTAGTGTAGACTGTAGTAATATTTCTATATATAGTGTCAATAGTAAACTAGATTTCATTTGTAGTGTAGACTGTAGTAATATTTCTGATATAGTGTCAATAGTAAACTAGATTTCATTTGTAGTGTAGACTGTAGTAATATTTCTGATATAGTGTCAATAGTAAACTAGATTTCATTTGTAGTGTAGACTGTAGTAATATTTCTGATATAGTGTCAATAGTAAACTAGATTTCATTTGTAGTGTAGACTGTAGTAATATTTCTGATATAGTGTCAATAGTAAACTAGATTTCATTTGTAGTGTAGACTGTAGTAATATTTCTGATATAGTGTCAATAGTAAACTAGATTTCATTTGTAGTGTAGACTGTAGTAATATTTCTGATATAGTGTCAATAGTAAACTAGATTTCATTTGTAGTGTAGACTGTAGTAATATTTCTGATATAAATAGTAAACTAGATTTCATTTGTAGTGTAGACTGTAGTAATATTTCTGATATAGTGTCAATAGTAAACTAGATTTCATTTGTAGTGTAGACTGTAGTAATATTTCTGTATAGTGTCAATATTAAACTAGATTTCATTTGTAGTGTAGACTGTAGTAATATTTCTAATATAGTGTCAATAGTAAACTAGATTTCATTTGTAGTGTAGACTGTAGTAATATTTCTGATATAGTGTCAATAGTAAACTAGATTTCATTTGTAGTGTAGACTGTAGTAATATTTCTAATATAGTGTCAATAGTAAACTAGATTTCATTTGTAGTGTAGACTGTAGTAATATTTCTAATATAGTGTCAATAGTAAACTAGATTTCATTTGTAGTGTAGACTGTAGTAATATTTCTAATATAGTGTCAATAGTAAACTAGATTTCATTTGTAGTGTAGACTGTAGTAATATTTCTAATATAGTGTCAATAGTAAACTAGATTTCATTTGTAGTGTAGACTGTAGTAATATTTCTAATATAGTGTCAATAGTAAACTAGATTTCATTTGTAGTGTAGACTGTAGTAATATTTCTAATATAGTGTCAATAGTAAACTAGATTTCATTTGTAGTGTAGACTGTAGTAATATTTCTAATATAGTGTCAATAGTAAACTAGATTTCATTTGTAGTGTAGACTGTAGTAATATTTCTGATATAGTGTCAATAGTAAACTAGATTTCATTTGTAGTGTAGACTGTAGTAATATTTCTGATATAGTGTCAATAGTAAACTAGATTTCATTTGTAGTGTAGACTGTAGTAATATTTCTAATATAGTGTCAATAGTAAACTAGATTTCATTTGTAGTGTAGACTGTAGTAATATTTCTGATATAGTGTCAATAGTAAACTAGATTTCATTTGTAGTGTAGACTGTAGTAATATTTCTGATATAGTGTCAATAGTAAACTAGATTTCATTTGTAGTGTAGACTGTAGTAATATTTCTGATATAGTGTCAATAGTAAACTAGATTTCATTTGTAGTGTAGACTGTAGTAATATTTCTGATATAGTGTCAATAGTAAACTAGATTTCATTTGTAGTGTAGACTGTAGTAATATTTCTGATATAGTGTCAATAGTAAACTAGATTTCATTTGTAGTGTAGACTGTAGTAATATTTCTGATATAGTGTCAATAGTAAACTAGATTTCATTTGTAGTGTAGACTGTAGTAATATTTCTGATATAGTGTCAATAGTAAACTAGATTTCATTTGTAGTGTAGACTGTAGTAATATTTCTGATATAGTGTCAATAGTAAACTAGATTTCATTTGTAGTGTAGACTGTAGTAATATTTCTAATATAGTGTCAATAGTAAACTAGATTTCATTTGTAGTGTAGACTGTAGTAATATTTCTGATATAGTGTCAACAGTAAACTAGATTTCATTTGTAGTGTAGACTGTAGTAATATTTCTGATATAGTGTCAATAGTAAACTAGATTTCATTTGTAGTGTAGACTGTAGTAATATTTCTGATATAGTGTCAATAGTAAACTAGATTTCATTTGTAGTGTAGACTGTAGTAATATTTCTGATATAGTGTCAATAGTAAACTAGATTTCATTTGTAGTGTAGACTGTAGTAATATTTCTGATATAGTGTCAATAGTAAACTAGATTTCATTTGTAGTGTAGACTGTAGTAATATTTCTGATATAGTGTCAACAGTAAACTAGATTTCATTTGTAGTGTAGACTGTAGTAATATTTCTGATATAGTGTCAATAGTAAACTAGATTTCATTTGTAGTGTAGACTGTAGTAATATTTCTGATATAGTGTCAATAGTAAACTAGATTTCATTTGTAGTGTAGACTGTAGTAATATTTCTGATATAGTGTCAATAGTAAACTAGATTTCATTTGTAGTGTAGACTAGTAATAATTTCTGATATAGTGTCAATAGTAAACTAGATTTCATTTGTAGTGTAGACTGTAGTAATATTTCTGATATAGTGTCAATAGTAAACTAGATTTCATTTGTAGTGTAGACTGTAGTAATATTTCTGATATAGTGTCAATAGTAAACTAGATTTCATTTGTAGTGTAGACTGTAGTAATATTTCTGATATAGTGTCAATAGTAAACTAGATTTCATTTGTAGTGTAGACTGTAGTAATATTTCTGATATAGTGTCAATAGTAAACTAGATTTCATTTGTAGTGTAGACTGTAGTAATATTTCTGATATAGTGTCAATAGTAAACTAGATTTCATTTGTAGTGTAGACTGTAGTAATATTTCTGATATAGTGTCAATAGTAAACTAGATTTCATTTGTAGTGTAGACTAGTAATATTTCTGATATAGTGTCAATAGTAAACTAGATTTCATTTGTAGTGTAGACTGTAGTAATATTTCTGATATAGTGTCAATAGTAAACTAGATTTCATTTGTAGTGTAGACTGTAGTAATATTTCTAATATAGTGTCAATAGTAAACTAGATTTCATTTGTAGTGTAGACTGTAGTAATATTTCTGATATAGTGTCAATAGTAAACTAGATTTCATTTGTAGTGTAGACTGTAGTAATATTTCTGATATAGTGTCAATAGTAAACTAGATTTCATTTGTAGTGTAGACTGTAGTAATATTTCTAATATAGTGTCAATAGTAAACTAGATTTCATTTGTAGTGTAGACTGTAGTAATATTTCTGATATAGTGTCAATAGTAAACTAGATTTCATTTGTAGTGTAGACTGTAGTAATATTTCTGATATAGTGTCAATAGTAAACTAGATTTCATTTGTAGTGTAGACTGTAGTAATATTTCTGATATAGTGTCAATAGTAAACTAGATTTCATTTGTAGTGTAGACTGTAGTAATATTTCTAATATAGTGTCAATAGTAAACTAGATTTCATTTGTAGTGTAGACTGTAGTAATATTTCTGATATAGTGTCAATAGTAAACTAGATTTCATTTGTAGTGTAGACTGTAGTAATATTTCTGATATAGTGTCAATAGTAAACTAGATTTCATTCGTAGTGTAGACTGTAGTAATATTTCTAATATATGTAATTATTGTAAACTAGATTTCATTTGTAGTGTAGACTGTAGTAATATTTATGATATAGTGTCAACAGTAAACTAGATTTCATTTGTAGTGTAGACTAGTAATATTTCTGATATAGTGTCAATAGTAAACTAGATTTCATTTGTAGTGTAGACTGTAGTAATATTTCTGATATAGTGTCAATAGTAAACTAGATTTCATTTGTAGTGTAGACTGTAGTAATATTTCTATTATATTGTTAATAGTAAACTAGATTTCATTTGTAGTGTAGACTGTAGTAATATTTCTAATATAGTGTTAATAGTAAACTAGATTTCATTTGTAGTGTAGACTGTAGTAATATTTCTAATATAGTGTCAATAGTAAACTAGATTTCATTTGTAGTGTAGACTGTAGTAATATTTCTAATATAGTGTCAATAGTAAACTAGATTTCATTTGTAGTGTAGACTGTAGTAATATTTCTAATATAGTGTCAATAGTAAACTAGATTTCATTTGTAGTGTAGACTGTAGTAATATTTCTGATATAGTGTCAATAGTAAACTAGATTTCATTTGTAGTGTAGACTGTAGTAATATTTATGATATAGTGTCAACAGTAAACTAGATTTCATTTGTAGTGTAGACTGTAGTAATATTTCTAATATAGTGTCAATAGTAAACTAGATTTCATTTGTAGTGTAGACTGTAGTAATATTTCTAATATAGTGTCAATAGTAAACTAGATTTCATTTGTAGTGTAGACTGTAGTAATATTTCTAATATGGTGTCAATAGTGAACTAGATTTCATTTGTAGTGTAGACTGTAGTAATGTTTCTGATATAGTGTCAACAGTAAACTAGATTTCATTTGTAGTGTAGACTGTAGTAATATTTCTAATATAGTGTTAATAGTAAACTAGATTTCATTTGTAGTGTAGACTGTAGTAATATTTATGATATAGTGTCAACAGTAAACTATATTTTATTTGTAATGTAGACTGTAGTAATATTTCTGATATAATGTCAATAGTAAACTAGATATCATTTGTAATGTAGACTGTAGTAATATTTCTAATATAGTGTCAATAGTAAACTAGATTTCATTTGTAGTGTAGACTGTAGTAATATTTCTAATATAGTGTCAATAGTAAACTAGATTTCATTTGTAATGTAGACTGTAGTAATATTTCTGATATAGTGTCAATAGTAAACTAGATTTCATTTGTAATGTAGACTGTAGTAATATTTCTAATATAGTGTCAATAGTAAACTGGTATAGACTAATAATATTTCATTATTTTAAGAAATATTAGACTAGTAATATATCTGATATAGTGTCAATAGTAATCTAGATTTCATTTGTAGTGTAGACTGTAGTAATATTTCTGATATAATGTCAATAGTAAACTAGATTTCATTTGTAATGTAGACTGTAGTAATATTTCTAATATAGTGTCAATAGTAAACTAGATTTCATTTGTAGTGTAGACTGTAGTAATGTTTCTAATATAATGTCAATAGTAAACTAGATTTCATTTGTAGTGTAGACTGTAGTAATATTTCTAATATGGTGTCAATAGTGAACTAGATTTTATTTGTAGTGTAGACTGTAGTAATGTTTCTGATATAGTGTCAACAGTAAAATAGATTTCATTTGTAGTGTAGACTGTAGTAATATTTCTAGTATAGTGTCAATAGTAAACTAGATTTCATTTGTAATGTAGACTGTAGTAATATTTCTAATATAGTGTCAATAGTAAACTAGATTTCATTTGTAGTGTAGACTGTAGTAATATTTCTGATATAGTGTCAACAGTAAACTAGATTTCATTTGTAGTGTAGACTGTAGTAATATTTCTGATATAATGTCAATAGTAAACTAGATTTCATTTGTAGTGTAGACTGTAGTAATATTTCTAATATAGTGTCAATAGTAAACTAGATTTCATTTGTAATGTAGACTGTAGTAATATTTCTGATATAGTGTCAACAGTAAACTAGATTTCATTTGTAGTGTAGACTGTAGTAATGTTTCTGATATAGTGTCAACAGTAAACTAGATTTCATTTGTAGTGTAGACTAGTAATATTTATGATATAGTGTCAACAGTAAACTAGATTTCATTTGTAGTGTAGACTAGTAATATTTCTGATATAGTGTCAATAGTAAACTAATTTCATTTGTAGTGTAGACTGTAGTAATATTTCTGATATAGTGTCAATAGTAAACTAGATTTCATTTGTAGTGTAGACTGTAGTAATATTTCTGATATAGTGTCAATAGTAAACTAGATTTCATTTGTAGTGTAGACTGTAGTAATATTTCTAATATATTGTTAATAGTAAACTAGATTTCATTTGTAGTGTAGACTGTAGTAATATTTATGATATAATGTCAACAGTAAACTAGACTTCATTTGTAGTGTAGACTAGTAATATTTCTGATATAGTGTCAATAGTAAACTAGATTTCATTTGTAGTGTAGACTGTAGTAATATTTCTGATATAATGTCAATAGTAAACTAGATTTCATTTGTAGTGTAGACTGTAGTAATATTTCTAATATAGTGTCAATAGTAAACTAGATTTCATTTGTAATGTAGACTGTAGTAATATTTCTGATATAGTGTCAACAGTAAACTAGATTTCATTTGTAGTGTAGACTGTAGTAATGTTTCTGATATAGTGTCAACAGTAAACTAGATTTCATTTGTAGTGTAGACTGTAGTAATATTTCTAATATAGTGTTAATAGTAAACTAGATTTCATTTGTAGTGTAGACTGTAGTAATATTTATGATATAGTGTCAACAGTAAACTAGATTTCATTTGTAGTGTAGACTAGTAATATTTCTGATATAGTGTCAATAGTAAACTAATTTCATTTGTAGTGTAGACTGTAGTAATGTTTCTGATATAGTGTCAATAGTAAACTAGATTTCATTTGTAGTGTAGACTGTCGTAATATTTCTGATATTGTGTCAATAGTAAACTAGATTTCATTTGTAGTGTATACTGTAGTAATATTTCTAATATATTGTTAATAGTAAACTATATTTCATTTGTAGTGTAGACTGTAGTAATATTTATGATATAGTGTCAACAGTAAACTAGATTTCATTTGTAGTGTAGACTGTAGTAATATTTCTAATATAGTGTCAATAGTAAACTAGATTTCATTTGTAATGTGGACTGTAGTAATATTTCTGATATTGTGTCAATAGTAAACTAGATTTCATTTGTAATGTAGACTAGTAATATTTCTAATATAGTGTCAATAGTAAACTGGTATAGACAAATAATATTTCTTTATTTTAACTAATATTTAGTTAGTATTTGTTTAAGAAAGATAGGAACTGTTTCATTTAAGAAATATTTAGGAACTTTGTTTAAGAGCATTTGGTAACTGTTTTACCTTATAGAAATATCTAGTAACTCCTTGTTTAAGAAATTTTGGTAACTGTTTTAAGAAAGATTGGTAACTGTTTCCTTTAAGAAATATTTGACAACTATTTTTAAGGAAGTTTGGTGACAGTTTTATTTAAGAAATATTTTATAACACTTTCTTTAAGAAATATTTGGTAACTCTTCGTTTAAGGAGGTTTGATATGTGTTTTATTTAAGAACTATTTTGTAGCTCTGTTTAAGGAATTTCGGTTACTGTGTTATTTAACATATATTTAGAGACTCTTAGTTTATATAAGTTTGTTAACTATTTTATTTAAGAAATATTTATTAACACTTTAAGAAAGTTTGGTAACTTTTTATTTAACAAATATTTAGGAAGTCTTTGTTTATGAAAGTTTTGTAACTTTCGTTTTAGAAATATTTAGTAACATCTTGTTTAATAATGTTTGGTAACTGTTTTGTTTAAGAAATGTTTAGTAATTCTTTGTCTGACAAGGTTTGGTACAAGTGTGTGAGCTGATATAATGTGACAATCAGCACAAGTGTTGGTTGGTGTAGAGTTGCTGCGTTTCCTTCATTCTGTCACTTCAGATTTAGAGACGACAAATTCAGTTATTTCTCGAATAGCAAAATAATCTTTGTTATTCATTTATATTCTGTAGAAAATGTCTTTTGAATTTGTCAACTTCGAGAAACAAGATGTGGCTCTAAATGTTTTCAAAAAATAAGCACGAATTTTATAGATGGATACCATTCATGTTCACACATTCAGTTTGAGTCAATACAATAGAAACTGAACTTAAACAGGTTACAGTGTGACTCAATTTCTCACTATAGAAACTAAAAACTTTACAGTTTGAGTTAATATTTCACTGTACAAACTACATTAAACACCTTACGCTGTGATTCAGTGTTTAACTACACAAACTAAACACCTTAGTGTAAGTCAATATATCACTATACAAACTGAACTGGAAACCTCACAGTGCGAGTCTGTTTCACTTCACAAACTAAACGCCATAGAGTGTGAATCAATATTTGATAATACAAACCAAGTTTAAAGAACTCGCAATGTGAGTTAATATTTCACCATACAATCTAAACTAAACATTTTACAGTGTGAATCAGTATTTCATTATTAAACTAAACACCTTACAGTGAGTCACTATTTCACTAAGCACCTTACAGTGTGAGTCAATATTTAATTATTACACTAAACACCTTACAGTGTGAGTCAATATTTAATTATTACACTAAACACCTTACAGTGTGAGTCAATATTTAATTATTACACTAAACACCTTACAGTGTGAGTTAATATTTCACTACACAAATCAAACGCCTTACAATGTGAGTCAATAACTTACTGTACAAACCGGCCAAACATGGCCAGGTGGGTTAAGGCATTAGACTCGTAATTTGAGGGTCGCGGATTCGAATCCCCATTGCACCAAACATGCTTGCCCTTTCAGCAGTCGGGGCGTTATAATGTGACGGTCAATCTCACAGTTCGTTGGTAAAACAACAGCCCAAGAGTTGATTGTGGGTGGTGATGACTAGCTGCCTCCCCTCTACTTTTACATTGCTAAATTAGGTATCACTAGCGCAGATAGTCTTCGTGTAGCTTTGCTCAAAATTCAAAACCAACCAACTATACAAACTAAACTAAACAACTTACAGGTTGAATGAATATTTCATTATATAAACTAAATTACACACCTTACAGTGAATCAATATTTCACTATTAAACTAAAAACCCTAGAGTTTGAGTGAATGTTTCACTGTACAAAGTATATTAAACACTTTACACTATGATTCAATATTTTACTACATACGAGGTCTGTTCAAAAAATACGCGGACAGACGTCATAAAACAAAATGTACTTTATTTAGAAGTTACAGGTCTGGGACCCCTTCAAAGTACTCTCCTCCCCAATGCACACACTTATCCCAACGGTGTTTCCACTTGTTGAAACAGTCCTGGTACGCTTCTTTTGTAATGTTCTCCAGCTCCTTCGTCGCATTTGCCTTAATCTCGGGAATCGTCTCAAATCTTCCTTTCAAGGGTCTTTTGAGTTTGGGGAACAAGACAAATTCGCAAGGTGCAAGGTCAGGTGAGTACGAGGGGCGGGGAAGAACAGTGATCGAGTGTTTGGCCAAAAACTCACGAGTTCTGAGGCACAAATTTCGCAGCAACGCGGTGCATCTTCAATTTTTGGTCAAAATCTCGTAACAAGGTCCAACTGATATCCCACACTCTTCAGCAAGCTCCCTGACAGTCAGACGTCGATTTCCCCGCACCAGGGTGTTGATTTTGTCGACGTGTGGGTCGTCAGTTGACGTGGAAGGGCGTCCAGGACGCTCATCATCTTCAATGGACTGTCGACCATCCTCAAAACGTTCATGCCACTTGAAACATGCCGTACGCTTCATAGCAACATCATCGTAAGCCGTGTTAAGCATAGCAAAAGTTTCAATCGCATATTTTCCAAGTTTGACACAAAATTTCACAGCAAGTCGTTGCTCCTTCAGGTCATTCATTCTGAAATCCGCCAAACGAAAAAATCGCACTTCACTTGAAACCGCGTAGCTAATACACAAATGCAGATATCTGCGATCGGGAAATGTCCTCGTAATCAGCTGATCTGTGCGAACCTAGCGACACCAAGCGGATTCCCCCAGAACCAACTGGAGCCGCGCAATTCAAACAGTCCGCGTATTTTTTGAACAGCCCTCGTAAACGAGACACCGTACAGTATGAATCAATATTTCATTAAACAATCTAACCACTTTACAGTGTAAGTGAATAATTCACTATATAAAGCACACTTTACGGTGTTAGTGAATATTTCGTTATACAAATGGCCGTTATATTGTTTTTTATTAGCTATGACTGATGTTAACGTATACATTGTTTTATTACTTCATGCCTTTAATTTTTATATTAACATATGACACAAAAATGTTTACAGTTTGATTTACCAGTAAACGTGTATATGTTTTGAATGCTGTTTCCACTGTTATATCTAAACAACACTTTTATTTTTTTACCAAATTAAAGAAAATTAACAGAGAATATTTACTCAATTTTCGAATTAGAAATGACCAAAGAATTATATTTAATAGATATAAATAAAAATAATTTACTGATTTTTCGAATTAGAAATGATTAAAAAATTATGTTTACTAGATTTAAATAAAAATAATTTACTGATTTTTCGAATTAGAAATGACTAAAGAATTATAGTTAATGGATTTAAATAAAAATAAGTTACTGATTTTCGAATTAGAAATGACTAAAGAATTATATTTAATAGATTTAAATAAAATAATTTACTGATTTTTCGAATTAGAAATGACTAAAGAATTATATTTAATGGATTTAAATAGAAATAAGTTACTGATTTTCGAATTAGAAATGACTAAAGAATTATATTTAATAGATTTAAATAAAAAAATTTACTGATTTTTCGAATTAGAAATGACTAAAGAATTATATTTAATGGATTTAAATAAAAATAAGTTACTGATTTTCGAATTAGAAATGACTAAAGAATTATATTTAATGGATTTGATTAAAAATAATTTACTAATTTTTCGAATTAGAAATGACTAAAGAATTATATTTAATAGATTTAAATAAAATAATTTACTGATTTTTCGAATTAGAAATGACTAAAGAATTATATTTAATGGATTTAAATAAAAATAAGTTACTGATTTTCGAATTAGAAATGACTAAAGAATTATATTTAATAAATGTAAATAAAAATAATTTACTGATTTTTCGAATTAGAAATGACTAAAGAATTATATTTGATAGATTTAAATAAAAATAAGTTGCTGATTTTTCGAATTAGAAATGACTCATTGAAAAAAACACGTTGATATTTGTTTATTACTCATATGTGTATAATAGAAACAATACAGATAGATTATTATGGTTAACATTACAAACGTTTATGGCATTATAAACTTTCACAATAATACATTACAACCAAGTCACTTCAAATACTTAAGGTTTTCTCTCATTGTTTCTTTTATTTTATATTTCACTATCTCTCCTGTCGACGTTTTTGGAAAGTCTTCAACCAACACGATGTACCGTGGAATCTTAAAGTTGCTGATCTGAAACCAAAATTCATTATTTAACAGATATAAATGCAAGGTCGTTAAAAAATAAAGGACAAAAGTCATAACGAAACAATAAAAGTCAAACAATAAAAGTTTATGATGACAAAATACAGATCAAATGAAAGAATATTGGATAAGATGAAACGTTTCTCGAAAATACTTAGTATGTCCACTGTAGCTCAGAATATGACACTTAGTATGCCCACTGTAGCTCAGAATAAGACACTTAATATGTCCACAGTAGCTCAGAATAAGACAGTATGCCCACAGTAGCTCAGTATTAGACACATAGTATGTCCACACTAGCTCAAAGTAAGACACTTAGTATGTCCACAGTAGCTCAGAGTAAGACACTTAGTATGCCCACTGTAGCTCAGAATAAGACATTTAATATGTCCACAGTAGCTCAGAATAAGACATTTAGTATGTCCACAGTAGCTCAGAATAAGACTCTTAGTATGTCCACAGTAGCTCAGAATAAGACACTTAGTATGTCCACAGTAGCTCAGAATAAGACACTTAGTATGTCCACTGTAGCTCAGAATATAACACTTAGTATGTCCACTGTAGCTCAGAATAAGACACTTAGTATGTCCACAGTAGCTAAGAATAAGATAGTATGTTCACAGTACCTCAGAATTACACACTTAGTATGTCCACTGTAGCTCAGAATAAGACACTTAGTATGTCCACAGTAGCTAAGAATAAGATACTATGTTCACAGTACCTCAGAATTACACACTTAGTATGTCCACTGTAGCTCAGAATAAGACATTTAGTATCTCCACAGTAGCTCAGAATAAGACAGTATGTTCACAGTACCTCAGAATTAGACAGTATGTTCACAGTACCTCAGAATTAGACACTTAGCATGATCACTGTAGCTCAGAATAAGACACTTTGTATGCCCACAGTAGCTCAGTATTAGACACATAGTATGTCCACAGTAGCTCAGAGTAAGACACTTAGTATGTCCACAGTAGCTCAGAATAAGACATTTAGTATGTCCACAGTAGCTCAGAATAAGACTCTTAGTATGTCCACAGTAGCTCAGAATAAGACACTTAGTATGTCCACAGTAGCTCAGGATAAGACACTTAGTATGTCCACAGTAGCTCAGAATAAGACAGTACATCCACAGTATTTCAGAATAAGACTCTTAGTATGTCCACTGTAGCTCAGAATAAGACACTTAGTATGTCCACAGTAGCTCAGAATAAGACACTTAGTATGTCCACAGTAGCTCAGAATAAGACTTTTGTATGCCCACTGTAGCTCAGAAAAGACACCTAGTATGTCCACAGTAGCTCAGAATAAGACCCTTAGTATGCCCATTGTAGCTCAGAATAACACAGTATATCCACAGTAGCTCAGAATAAGACACTTAATATGTCCACAGTAGCTCAGAATAAGACAGTATGTTCACAGTACCTCAGAATTAGACACTTTGTATGTCCACAATAGCTCAGAATAAGACAGTATGTTTTCTGTAGCTCAGAATAAGACACCTAGTATGTCCACTGTACCTCAGAATTAGACACTTAGTATGTCCACTGTAGCTCAGAATAAGACAGTATGCCCACAGTAGCTCAGTATTAGACACATAGTATGTCCACAGTAGCTCAGAGTAAGACACTTGGTATGCCCACTGTAGCTCAGAATAAGACATTTAGTATGTCCACAGTAGCTCAGAATAAGACAGTATGTTCACAGTACCTCAGAATTAGACACTTAGCATGTCCACTGTAGCTCAGAATAAGACACTTAGTATGTCCACAATAGCTCAGAATAAGACAGTATGTTTTCTGTAGCTCAGAATAAGACACTTAGTATGTCCACTGTAGCTCAGAATAAGACAGTATGCCCACAGTAGCTCAGTATTAGAGACATAGTATGTCCATAGTAGCTCAGAGAAAGACACTTAGTATGCCCACTGTAGCTCAGAATAAGACATTTAGTATGTCCACAGTAGCTCAGAAAAAGACAGTATGTTCACAGTACCTCAGAATTAGACACTTAGCATGTCCACTGTAGCTCAGAATAAGACACTTTGTATGCCCACAGTAGCTCAGTATTAGACACATAGTATGTCCACAGTAGCTCAGAGTAAGACACTTAGTATGTCCACAGTAGCTCAGAATAAGACATTTAGTATGTCCACAGTAGCTCAGAATAAGACTCTTAGTATGTCCACAGTAGCTCAGAATAAGACACTTAGTATGTCCACAGTAGCTCAGAATAAGACAGTACATCCACAGTATTTCAGAATAAGACTCTTAGTATGTCCACTGTAGCTCAGAATAAGACACTTAGTATGTCCACAGTAGCTCAGAATAAGACACTTAGTATGTCCACAGTAGCTCAGAATAAGACTTTTAGTATGCCCACTGTAGCTCAGAAAAAGACACCTAGTATGTCCACAGTAGCTCAGAATAAGACCCTTAGTATGCCCATTGTAGCTCAGAATAACACAGTATATCCACAGTAGCTCAGAATAAGACACTTAATATGTCCACAGTAGCTCAGAATAAGACAGTATGTTCACAGTACCTCAGAATTAGACACTTTGTATGTCCACAATAGCTCAGAATAAGACAGTATGTTTTCTGTAGCTCAGAATAAGACACCTAGTATGTCCACTGTACCTCAGAATTAGACACTTAGTATGTCCACTGTAGCTCAGAATAAGACAGTATGCCCACAGTAGCTCAGTATTAGACACATAGTATGTCCACAGTAGCTCAGAGTAAGACACTTGGTATGCCCACTGTAGCTCAGAATAAGACATTTAGTATGTCCACAGTAGCTCAGAATAAGACAGTATGTTCACAGTACCTCAGAATTAGACACTTAGCATGTCCACTGTAGCTCAGAATAAGACACTTTGTATGTCCACAATAGCTCAGAATAAGACAGTATGTTTTCTGTAGCTCAGAATAAGACACTTAGTATGTCCACTGTAGCTCAGAATAAGACAGTATGCCCACAGTAGCTCAGTATTAGAGACATAGTATGTCCATAGTAGCTCAGAGTAAGACACTTAGTATGTCCACAGTAGCTCAGAGTAAGACACTTGGTATGCCCACTGTAGCTCAGAATAAGACAGTATGTTCACAGTAGCTCAGAATAAGACACTTAGTATGTCCACTGTAGCTCAGAATAAGACACTTAGTATTCCACTGTAGCTCAGAATAAGACACTTTGTATGTCCACATTAGCTCAGAATAAGACACTTTGTATGTCCACTGTAGCTCAGAATAAGACATTTAATATGTCCACAGTAGCTCAGAATAAGACACTTAGTACGTCCACAGTAGCTCAGAATAAGACAGTATGTCCATTATAGCTCAGAATAAGACACTTAGTATGTTCACTGTATCTCAGAATAAGACACTTAGTATGCCCACTGTAGCTCAGAATAAGACACTATGTCCACAGCAGCTCAGAATAAGACACTTAGTATGTCCACTGTAGCTCAGAATAAGACACTTGGTATGTACACAGTAGCTCAGAATAAGACACTTGGTATGTCCACAGTAGCTCAGAATAAGACACTTAGTATGTCCACAGTAGCTCAGAATTAGACACGTAGTATGTTCACAGTACCTCAGAATTACACACTTAGTATGTCCACTGTAGCTCAGAATAAGACAGTATGCCCACAGTAGCTCAGTATTAGACACATAGTATGTCCACAGTAGCTCAGAGAAAGACACTTAGTATGCCCACTGTAGCTCAGAATAAGACATTTAGTATGTCCACAGTACCTCAGAATTAGACACTTAGCATGTCCACTGTAGCTCAGAATAAGACACTTTGTATGCCCACAGTAGCTCAGTATTAGACACATAGTATGTCCACAGTAGCTCAGAGTAAGACATTTAGTATGTCCACAGTAGCTCAGAATAAGACATTTAGTATGTCCACAGTAGCTCAGAATAAGACACTTAGTATGTCCACAGTAGCTCAGGATAAGACACTTAGTATGTCCACAGTAGCTCAGAATAAGACAGTACATCCACAGTATTTCAGAATAAGACTCTTAGTATGTCCACTGTAGCTCAGAATAAGACACTTAGTATATCCACAGTAGCTCAGAATAAGACACTTAGTATGTCCACAGTAGCTCAGAATAAGACTTTTAGTATGCCCACTGTAGCTCAGAAAAAGACACCTAGTATGTCCACAGTAGCTCAGAATAAGACCCTTAGTATGCCCATTGTAGCTCAGAATAACACAGTATATCCACAGTAGCTCAGAATAAGACACTTAATATGTCCACAGTAGCTCAGAATAAGACAGTATGTTCACAGTACCTCAGAATTAGACACTTTGTATGTCCACAATAGCTCAGAATAAGACAGTATGTTTTCTGTAGCTCAGAATAAGACACCTAGTATGTCCACTGTACCTCAGAATTAGACACTTAGTATGTCCACTGTAGCTCAGAATAAGACAGTATGCCCACAGTAGCTCAGTATAAGACACCCATAGTATGTCCCACAGTAGCTCAGTATTAGACACATAGTATGTCCACAGTAGCTCAGAATAAGACACTTAGTATGTCCACTGTAGCTCAGAATAAGACATTTAGTATGTCCACAGTAGCTCAGAATAAGACATTAGTATGTCCACAGTAGCTCAGAATAAGACACTTTGTATGTCCACAATAGCTCAGAATAAGACAGTATGTTTTCTGTAGCTCAGAATAAGACACTTAGTATGTCCACTGTAGCTCAGAATAAGACAGTATGCCCACAGTAGCTCAGTATTAGAGACATAGTATGTCCATAGTAGCTCAGAGTAAGACACTTAGTATGTCCACAGTAGCTCAGAGTAAGACACTTGGTATGCCCACTGTAGCTCAGAATAAGACAGTATGTTCACAGTAGCTCAGAATAAGACACTTAGTATGTCCACTGTAGCTCAGAATAAGACACTTAGTATTCCACTGTAGCTCAGAATAAGACACTTTGTATGTCCACATTAGCTCAGAATAAGACACTTTGTATGTCCACTGTAGCTCAGAATAAGACACCTAGTGTGTCCACAGTAGCTCAGAATAAGACATTTAATATGTCCACAGTAGCTCAGAATAAGACTCTTAGTATGTCCACAGTAGCTCAGAATAAGACACTTAGTACGTCCACAGTAGCTCAGAATAAGACAGTATGTCCATTATAGCTCAGAATAAGACACTTAGTATGTTCACTGTATCTCAGAATAAGACACTTAGTATGTCCACTGTAGCTCAGAATAAGACACTTAGTATGTCCACAGTAGCTCAGAATAAGACACTTGGTATGTCCACAGTAGCTCAGAATAAGACACTTAGTATGTCCACAGTAGCTCAGAATTAGACACGTAGTATGTCCACAGTAGCTCAGAATAAGATAGTATGTTCACAGTACCTCAGAATTACACACTTAGTATGTCCACTGTAGCTCAGAATAAGACAGTATGCCCACAGTAGCTCAGTATTAGACACATAGTATGTCCACAGTAGCTCAGAGAAAGACACTTAGTATGCCCACTGTAGCTCAGAATAAGACATTTAGTATGTCCACAGTAGCTCAGAATAAGACAGTATGTTCACAGTACCTCAGAATTAGACACTTAGCATGTCCACTGTAGCTCAGAATAAGACACTTTGTATGCCCACAGTAGCTCAGTATTAGACAAATAGTATGTCCACAGTAGCTCAGAGTAAGACACTTAGTATGTCCACAGTAGCTCAGAATAAGACATTTAGTATGTCCACAGTAGCTCAGAATAAGACTCTTAGTATGTCCACAGTAGCTCAGGATAAGACACTTAGTATGTCCACAGTAGCTCAGGATAAGACACTTAGTATGTCCACAGTAGCTCAGAATAAGACAGTACATCCACAGTATTTCAGAATAAGACTCTTAGTATGTCCACTGTAGCTCAGAATAAGACACTTAGTATATCCACAGTAGCTCAGAATAAGACACTTAGTATGTCCACAGTAGCTCAGAATAAGACTTTTAGTATGCCCACTGTAGCTCAGAAAAAGACACCTAGTATGTCCACAGTAGCTCAGAATAAGACCCTTAGTATGCCCATTGTAGCTCAGAATAACACAGTATATCCACAGTAGCTCAGAATAAGACACTTAATATGTCCACAGTAGCTCAGAATAAGACAGTATGTTCACAGTACCTCAGAATTAGACACTTTGTATGTCCACAATAGCTCAGAATAAGACAGTATGTTTTCTGTAGCTCAGAATAAGACACCTAGTATGTCCACTGTACCTCAGAATTAGACACTTAGTATGTCCACTGTAGCTCAGAATAAGACAGTATGCCCACAGTAGCTCAGTATTAGACACATAGTATGTCCACAGTAGCTCAGAGTAAGACACTTGGTATGCCCACTGTAGCTCAGAATAAGACATTTAGTATGTCCACAGTAGCTCAGAATAAGACAGTATGTTCACAGTACCTCAGAATTAGACACTTAGCATGTCCACTGTAGCTCAGAATAAGACACTTTGTATGTCCACAATAGCTCAGAATAAGACAGTATGTTTTCTGTAGCTCAGAATAAGACACTTAGTATGTCCACTGTAGCTCAGAATAAGACAGTATGCCCACAGTAGCTCAGTATTAGAGACATAGTATGTCCACAGTAGCTCAGAGTAAGACACTTAGTATGCCCACTGTAGCTCAGAATAAGACAGTATGTCCACAGTAGCTCAGAATAAGACACTTAGTATGTCCACTGTAGCTCAGAATAAGACACTTAGTATGTCCACTGTAGCTCAGAATAAGACACTTTGTATGTCCACAGTAGCTCAGAATAAGACACTTTGTATGTCCACAGTAGCTCAGAATAAGACACCTAGTGTGTCCACAGTAGCTCAGAATAAGACACTTAGTATGTCCACAGTAGCTCAGAATAAGACAGTATGTCCATTATAGCTCAGAATAAGACACTTAGTATGTTCACTGTAGCTCAGAATAAGACACTTAGTATGCCCACTGTAGCTCAGAATAAGACACTATGTCCACAGCAGCTCAGAATAAGACACTTAGTATGTCCACTGTAGCTCAGAGTAAGACACTTGGTATGTCCACAGTAGCTCAGAATAAGACACTTGGTATGTCCACAGTAGCTCAGAATAAGACACTTAGTATGTCCACAGTAGCTCAGAATAAGACACTTAGTATGTCCACAGTAGCTCAGAATTAGACACGTAGTATGTCCACAGTAGCTCAGAATTACACACTTAGTATGTCCACTGTAGCTCAGAATAAGACAGTATGCCCACAGTAGCTCAGAATTAGACACTTAGTATGTCCACAGTAGCTCAGAGAAAAGACACTTAGTATGTCCACTGTAGCTCAGAATAAGACACTTTGTATGTCCACAGTAGCTCAGAATAAGACACATAGTATGTCCACAGTAGCTCAGAATAAGACACTTAGTATGTCCACAGTAGCTCAGAATAAGACATTTAGTATGTCCACAGTAGCTCAGAATAAGACACTTAGTATGTCCACAGTAGCTCAGAATAAGACACTTAGTATGTCCACAGTAGCTCAGAATAAGACACTTAGTACGTCCACAGTAGCTCAGAATAAGACAGTATGTCCACAGTAGCTCAGAATAAGACTCTTAGTATGTCCACTGTAGCTCAGAATAAGACACTTAGTATGTCCACAGTAGCTCAGAATAAGACACTTAGTATGTCCACAGTAGCTCAGAATAAGACTTTAGTATGCCCACTGTAGCTCAGAAAAGACACCTAGTATGTCCACAGTAGCTCAGAATAAGACACTTAGTATGCCCATTGTAGCTCAGAATAACACAGTATGTCCACAGTAGCTCAGAATAAGACACTTAGTATGTCCACAGTAGCTCAGAATAAGACAGTATGTCCACAGTAGCTCAGAATTAGACACTTTGTATGTCCACAGTAGCTCAGAATAAGACACCTAGTATGTCCACTGTAGCTCAGAATAAGACACTTAGTATGTCCACTGTAGCTCAGAATAAGACACTTAGTATGCCCACAGTAGCTCAGAATAAGACAGTATGCCCACAGTAGCTCAGAATAAGACAGTATGCCCACAGTAGCTCAGTATTATAAGACACATAGTATGTCCACAGTAGCTCAGAGTAAGACACTTGGTATGCCCACTGTAGCTCAGAATAAGACATTTAGTATGTCCACAGTAGCTCAGAATAAGACAGTATGTTCACAGTACCTCAGAATTAGACACTTAGTATGTCCACTGTAGCTCAGAATAAGACACTTTGTATGTCCACAGTAGCTCAGAATAAGACAGTATGTTTTCTGTAGCTCAGAATAAGACACTTAGTATGTCCACTGTAGCTCAGAATAAGACAGTATGCCCACAGTAGCTCAGTATTAGAGACATAGTATGTCCACAGTAGCTCAGAATAAGACACTTAGTATGTCCACAGTAGCTCAGAATAAGACACTTGGTATGCCCACTGTAGCTCAGAATAAGACAGTATGTTCACAGTAGCTCAGAATAAGACACTTAGTATGTCCACTGTAGCTCAGAATAAGACACTTAGTATGTCCACTGTAGCTCAGAATAAGACACTTTGTATGTCCACAGTAGCTCAGAATAAGACACTTAGTATGTCCACTGTAGCTCAGAATAAGACACCTAGTGTGTCCACAGTAGCTCAGAATAAGACATTTAGTATGTCCACAGTAGCTCAGAATAAGACACTTAGTATGTCCACAGTAGCTCAGAATAAGACACTTAGTATGTCCACAGTAGCTCAGAATAAGACACTTAGTATGTCCACTATAGCTCAGAATAAGACACTTAGTATGTCCACTGTAGCTCAGAATAAGACACTTAGTATGCCCACTGTAGCTCAGAATAAGACACTTAGTATGTCCACAGTAGCTCAGAATAAGACACTTAGTATGTCCACAGTAGCTCAGAATTAGACACGTAGTATGTCCACAGTAGCTCAGAAAAAGATAGTATGTTCACAGTACCTCAGAATTACACACTTAGTATGTCCACTGTAGCTCAGAATAAGACAGTATGCCCACAGTAGCTCAGTATTAGACACATAGTATGTCCACAGTAGCTCAGAGAAAGACACTTAGTATGCCCACTGTAGCTCAGAATAAGACATTTAGTATGTCCACAGTAGCTCAGAATAAGACACTTAGTATGTCCACAGTAGCTCAGAATAAGACAGTATGTTCACAGTACCTCAGAATTAGACACTTTGTATGTCCACAGTAGCTCAGAATAAGACAGTATGTTTTCTGTAGCTCAGAATAAGACACCTAGTATGTCCACTGTACCTCAGAATTAGACACTTAGTATGTCCACTGTAGCTCAGAATAAGACAGTATGCCCACAGTAGCTCAGTATTAGACAGAATAAGACACTAGTATGTCCACTGTAGCTCAGAGTAAGACACTTAGTATGTCCACAGTAGCTCAGAATAAGACACTTAGTATGTCCACAGTAGCTCAGAATAAGACACTTAGTATGTCCACAGTAGCTCAGAATTAGACACTTAGTATGTCCACTGTAGCTCAGAATAAGACAGTATGCCCACAGTAGCTCAGAATTAGACACATAGTATGTCCACAGTAGCTCAGAATAAGACACTTAGTATGCCCACTGTAGCTCAGAATAAGACACTTTGTATGCCCACAGTAGCTCAGAATAAGACACTTAGTATGTCCACAGTAGCTCAGAATAAGACACTTAGTATGGCCACAGTAGCTCAGAATAAGACATTTAGTATGTCCACAGTAGCTCAGGATAAGACACTTAGTATGTCCACAGTAGCTCAGGATAAGACACTTAGTATGTCCACAGTAGCTCAGAATAAGACAGTATGTCCACTGTAGCTCAGAATAAGACTCTTAGTATGTCCACTGTAGCTCAGAATAAGACACTTAGTATGTCCACAGTAGCTCAGAATAAGACACTTAGTATGTCCACAGTAGCTCAGAGTAAGACACTTGGTATGCCCACTGTAGCTCAGAATAAGACATTTAGTATGTCCACAGTAGCTCAGAATAAGACAGTATGTTCACAGTACCTCAGAATTAGACACTTAGCATGTCCACTGTAGCTCAGAATAAGACACTTTGTATGTCCACAGTAGCTCAGAATAAGACAGTATGTTTGTCTGTAGCTCAGAATAAGACACTTAGTATGTCCACTGTAGCTCAGAATAAGACAGTATGCCCACAGTAGCTCAGTATTAGACACATAGTATGTCCACAGTAGCTCAGAATAAGACACTTAGTATGTCCACAGTAGCTCAGAATAAGACACTTAGTATGTCCACAGTAGCTCAGAATAAGACAGTATGTTCACAGTAGCTCAGAATAAGACACTTAGTATGTCCACTGTAGCTCAGAATAAGACACTTAGTATGTCCACTGTAGCTCAGAATAAGACACTTTGTATGTCCACATTAGCTCAGAATAAGACACTTAGTATGTCCACTGTCAGAATAAGACACCTCCACAGTAGCTCAGAATAAGACATTTAGTATGTCCACAGTAGCTCAGAATAAGACACTTAGTATGTCCACAGTAGCTCAGAATAAGACACTATGTCCACAGTATGTCCATGTCCACAGTAGCTCAGAATAAGACAGTATGTTTTCTGTAGTCATAAGACACTTAGTATGTCCACTGTAGCTCAGAATAAGACAGTATGCCCACTGTAGCTCAGAATAAGACAGTATGTTCACAGTAGCTAAGAATAAGACACTTAGTATGTCCACTGTAGCTCAGAATAAGACACTTAGTATGTCCACTGTAGCTCAGAATAAGACACTTTGTATGTCCACAGTAGCTCAGAATAAGACACTTTGTATGTCCACTGTAGCTCAGAATAAGACACCTAGTGTGTCCACAGTAGCTCAGAATAAGACATTTAGTATGTCCACAGTAGCTCAGAATAAGACACTTAGTATGTCCACAGTAGCTCAGAATAAGACACTTAGTACGTCCACAGTAGCTCAGAATAAGACACTATGTCCAGTATGTCCACAGTAGTCTCTCAGAATAAGACACTTAGTATGTCCACTGTAGCTCAGAATAAGACAGTATGTCCACAGTAGCTCAGAATAAGACACTTAGTATGTCCACAGTAGCTCAGAATAAGACACTTAGTATGTCCACAGTAGCTCAGAATTAGACACGTAGTATGTCCACAGTAGCTCAGTAGCTCAGAATAAGACACTTAGTATGTCCACTGTAGCTCAGAATAAGACACCCACAGTAGCTCAGTATTAGACACATAGTATGTCCACAGTAGCTCAGAGAAAGACACTTAGTATGCCCACTGTAGCTCAGAATAAGACATTTAGTATGTCCACAGTAGCTCAGAATAAGACAGTATGTTCACAGTACCTCAGAATTAGACACTTAGCATGTCCACTGTAGCTCAGAATAAGACACTTTGTATGCCCACAGTAGCTCAGTATTAGACACATAGTATGTCCACAGTAGCTCAGAATAAGACACTTAGTATGTCCACAGTAGCTCAGAATAAGACATTTAGTATGTCCACAGTAGCTCAGAATAAGACACTTAGTATGTCCACAGTAGCTCAGAATAAGACACTTAGTATGTCCACAGTAGCTCAGAATAAGACACTTAGTATGTCCACAGTAGCTCAGAATAAGACAGTACATCCACAGTATTTCAGAATAAGACTCTTAGTATGTCCACTGTAGCTCAGAATAAGACACTTAGTATATCCACAGTAGCTCAGAATAAGACACTTAGTATGTCCACAGTAGCTCAGAATAAGACTTTTAGTATGCCCACTGTAGCTCAGAAAAAGACACCTAGTATGTCCACAGTAGCTCAGAATAAGACCCTTAGTATGCCCATTGTAGCTCAGAATAACACAGTATATCCACAGTAGCTCAGAATAAGACACTTAATATGTCCACAGTAGCTCAGAATAAGACAGTATGTTCACAGTACCTCAGAATTAGACACTTTGTATGTCCACAATAGCTCAGAATAAGACAGTATGTTTTCTGTAGCTCAGAATAAGACACCTAGTATGTCCACTGTACCTCAGAATTAGACACTTAGTATGTCCACTGTAGCTCAGAATAAGACAGTATGCCCACAGTAGCTCAGTATTAGACACATAGTATGTCCACAGTAGCTCAGAGTAAGACACTTTGTATGTCCACATTAGCTCAGAATAAGACACTTTGTATGTCCACTGTAGCTCAGAATAAGACACCTAGTGTGTCCACAGTAGCTCAGAATAAGACACTTAGTATGTCCACAGTAGCTCAGAATAAGACACTTAGTATGTCCACAGTAGCTCAGAATAAGACAGTATGTCCACAGTAGCTCAGAATAAGACACTTAGTATGTCCACTGTAGCTCAGAATAAGACACTTAGTATGCCCACTGTAGCTCAGAATAAGACACTATGTCCACAGCAGCTCAGAATAAGACACTTAGTATGTCCACTGTAGCTCAGAGTAAGACACTTGGTATGTCCACAGTAGCTCAGAATAAGACACTTGGTATGTCCACAGTAGCTCAGAATAAGACACTTAGTATGTCCACAGTAGCTCAGAATAAGACACTTAGTATGTCCACAGTAGCTCAGAATTAGACACGTAGTATGTTCACAGTACCTCAGAATTACACACTTAGTATGTCCACTGTAGCTCAGAATAAGACAGTATGCCCACAGTAGCTCAGTATTAGACACATAGTATGTCCACAGTAGCTCAGAATAAGACACTTAGTATGTCCACTGTAGCTCAGAATAAGACACTTTAGTATGCCCACAGTAGCTCAGAATTAGACACATAGTATGTCCACAGTAGCTCAGAGTAAGACACTTAGTATGTCCACAGTAGCTCAGAATAAGACATTTAGTATGTCCACAGTAGCTCAGAATAAGACACTTAGTATGTCCACAGTAGCTCAGAATAAGACACTTAGTATGTCCACAGTAGCTCAGGATAAGACACTTAGTATGTCCACAGTAGCTCAGAATAAGACAGTACATGTCCACAGTAGCTCAGAATAAGACACTTAGTATGTCCACTGTAGCTCAGAATAAGACACTTAGTATGTCCACAGTAGCTCAGAATAAGACACTTAGTATGTCCACAGTAGCTCAGAATAAGACTTTTAGTATGCCCACTGTAGCTCAGAAAAAGACACCTAGTATGTCCACAGTAGCTCAGAATAAGACCCTTAGTATGCCCATTGTAGCTCAGAATAACACAGTATATCCACAGTAGCTCAGAATAAGACACTTAATATGTCCACAGTAGCTCAGAATAAGACAGTATGTTCACAGTACCTCAGAATTAGACACTTTGTATATCCACAATAGCTCAGAATAAGACACCTAGTATGTCCACTGTACCTCAGAATTAGACACTTAGTATGTCCACTGTAGCTCAGAATAAGACAGTATGCCCACAGTAGCTCAGAATAAGACAGTATGCCCACAGTAGCTCAGTATTAGACAGTATGCCACATAGTATGTCCACAGTAGCTCAGAGTAAGACACTTGGTATGCCCACTGTAGCTCAGAATAAGACATTTAGTATGTCCACAGTAGCTCAGAATAAGACAGTATGTTCACAGTACCTCAGAATTAGACACTTAGCATGTCCACTGTAGCTCAGAATAAGACACTTTGTATGTCCACAATAGCTCAGAATAAGACAGTATGTTTTCTGTAGCTCAGAATAAGACACTTAGTATGTCCACTGTAGCTCAGAATAAGACAGTATGCCCACAGTAGCTCAGTATTAGAGACATAGTATGTCCATAGTAGCTCAGAATAAGACACTTAGTATGTCCACAGTAGCTCAGAATAAGACACTTGGTATGCCCACAGTAGCTCAGAATAAGACAGTATGTTCACAGTAGCTCAGAATAAGACACTTAGTATGTCCACTGTAGCTCAGAATAAGACACTTAGTATGTCCACTGTAGCTCAGAATAAGACACTTTGTATGTCCACAGTAGCTCAGAATAAGACACTTTGTATGTCCACTGTAGCTCAGAATAAGACACCTAGTGTGTCCACAGTAGCTCAGAATAAGACATTTAATATGTCCACAGTAGCTCAGAATAAGACTCTTAGTATGTCCACAGTAGCTCAGAATAAGACACTTAGTACGTCCACAGTAGCTCAGAATAAGACAGTATGTCCATTATAGCTCAGAATAAGACACTTAGTATGTTCACTGTATCTCAGAATAAGACACTTAGTATGCCCACTGTAGCTCAGAATAAGACACTATGTCCACAGCAGCTCAGAATAAGACACTTAGTATGTCCACTGTAGCTCAGAGTAAGACACTTGGTATGTCCACAGTAGCTCAGAATAAGACACTTGGTATGTCCACAGTAGCTCAGAATAAGACACTTAGTATGTCCACAGTAGCTCAGAATTAGACACGTAGTATGTCCACAGTAGCTCAGAATAAGACACGTAGTATGTTCACAGTACCTCAGAATTACACACTTAGTATGTCCACTGTAGCTCAGAATAAGACAGTATGCCCACAGTAGCTCAGTATTAGACACATAGTATGTCCACAGTAGCTCAGAGAAAGACACTTAGTATGCCCACTGTAGCTCAGAATAAGACATTTAGTATGTCCACAGTAGCTCAGAATAAGACACTTAATATGTCCACAGTAGCTCAGAATAAGACAGTATGTCCACAGTAGCTCAGAATAAGACACTTTGTATGTCCACAGTAGCTCAGAATAAGACAGTATGTTTTCTGTAGCTCAGAATAAGACACCTAGTATGTCCACTGTACCTCAGAATTAGACACTTAGTATGTCCACTGTAGCTCAGAATAAGACAGTATGCCCACAGTAGCTCAGTATTAGACACATAGTATGTCCACAGTAGCTCAGAGTAAGACACTTGGTATGTCCACAGTAGCTCAGAATAAGACACTTAGTATGTCCACAGTAGCTCAGAATAAGACACTTAGTATGTCCACAGTAGCTCAGAATTAGACACTTAGTATGTCCACAGTAGCTCAGAATTAGACACTTAGTATGTCCACTGTAGCTCAGAATAAGACAGTATGCCCACAGTAGCTCAGTATTAGACACATAGTATGTCCACAGTAGCTCAGAGAAAGACACTTACTATGCCCACTGTAGCTCAGAATAAGACACTTTGTATGCCCACAGTAGCTCAGTATTAGACACATAGTATGTCCACAGTAGCTCAGAGTAAGACACTTAGTATGTCCACAGTAGCTCAGAATAAGACATTTAGTATGTCCACAGTAGCTCAGGATAAGACACTTAGTATGTCCACAGTAGCTCAGGATAAGACACTTAGTATGTCCACAGTAGCTCAGAATAAGACAGTACATCCACAGTAGCTCAGAATAAGACTCTTAGTATGTCCACTGTAGCTCAGAATAAGACACTTAGTATGTCCACAGTAGCTCAGAATAAGACACTTAGTATGTCCACAGTAGCTCAGAATAAGACTTTTAGTATGCCCACTGTAGCTCAGAAAAAGACACCTAGTATGTCCACAGTAGCTCAGAATAAGACCCTTAGTATGCCCATTGTAGCTCAGAATAACACAGTATATCCACAGTAGCTCAGAATAAGACACTTAATATGTCCACAGTAGCTCAGAATAAGACAGTATGTTCACAGTACCTCAGAATTAGACACTTTGTATGTCCACAATAGCTCAGAATAAGACAGTATGTTTTCTGTAGCTCAGAATAAGACACCTAGTATGTCCACTGTAGCTCAGAATAAGACACTTAGTATGTCCACTGTAGCTCAGAATAAGACAGTATGCCCACAGTATGCCCACAGTATGCTCACAGTAGCTCAGAATAAGACAGTATGCCCACAGTAGCTCAGAATAAGACAGTATGCCACAGCTCAGTATGTCCACAGTAGCTCAGAATAAGACACTTAGTATGTCCACAGTAGCTCAGAATAAGTATGTCCACAGTAGCTCAGAATAAGACACTTAGTATGTCCACAGTAGCTCAGAATAAGACACTTGGTATGTCCACAGTAGCTCAGAATAAGACACTTAGTATGTCCACAGTAGCTCAGAATAAGACACTTAGTATGTCCACTGTAGCTCAGAATAAGACAGTATGCCCACAGTAGCTCAGTATTAGACACATAGTATGTCCACAGTAGCTCAGAGTAAGACACTTGGTATGCCCACTGTAGCTCAGAATAAGACAGTATGTTCACAGTAGCTCAGAATAAGACACTTAGTATGTCCACTGTAGCTCAGAATAAGACACTTAGTATGTCCACAGTAGCTCAGAATAAGACACTTTGTATGTCCACATTAGCTCAGAATAAGACACTTTGTATGTCCACTGTAGCTCAGAATAAGACACCTAGTGTGTCCACAGTAGCTCAGAATAAGACATTTAGTATGTCCACAGTAGCTCAGAATAAGACACTTAGTATGTCCACAGTAGCTCAGAATAAGACACTTAGTACGTCCACAGTAGCTCAGAATAAGACAGTATGTCCATTATAGCTCAGAATAAGACACTTAGTATGTCCACTGTAGTTCAGAATAAGACACTATGTCCACAGCAGCTCTTAATAAGACACTTAGTATGTCCACTGTAGCTCAGAGTAAGACACTTGGTATGTCCACAGTAGCTCAGAATAAGACACTTGGTATGTCCACAGTAGCTCAGAATAAGACACTTAGTATGTCCACAGTAGCTCAGAATAAGACACTTAGTATGTCCACAGTAGCTCAGAAAAAGACACGTAGTATGTTCACAGTACCTCAGAATTACACACTTAGTATGTCCACTGTAGCTCAGAATAAGACAGTATGCCCACAGTAGCTCAGTATTAGACACATAGTATGTCCACAGTAGCTCAGAGAAAGACACTTAGTATGCCCACTGTAGCTCAGAATAAGACATTTAGTATGTCCACAGTAGCTCAGAATAAGACACTTAGTATGTCCACAGTAGCTCAGAATAAGACAGTATGTCCACAGTAGCTCAGTATTAGACACTTTGTATGTCCACAATAGCTCAGAATAAGACAGTATGTTTTCTGTAGCTCAGAATAAGACACCTAGTATGTCCACTGTAGCTCAGAATAAGACACTTAGTATGTCCACTGTAGCTCAGAATAAGACAGTATGTCCACAGTAGCTCAGTATAAGACACTTAGTATGTCCACTGTAGCTCAGAGTAAGACACTTGGTATGTCCACAGTAGCTCAGAATAAGACACTTGGTATGTCCACAGTAGCTCAGAATAAGACACTTAGTATGTCCACAGTAGCTCAGAATAAGACACTTAGTATGTCCACAGTACCTCAGAATTAGACACTTAGTATGTCCACTGTAGCTCAGAATAAGACAGTATGCCCACAGTAGCTCAGTATTAGACACATAGTATGTCCACAGTAGCTCAGAATAAGACACTTAGTATGTCCACTGTAGCTCAGAATAAGACACTTTGTATGCCCACAGTAGCTCAGTATTAGACACATAGTATGTCCACAGTAGCTCAGAATAAGACACTTAGTATGTCCACAGTAGCTCAGAATAAGACATTTAGTATGTCCACAGTAGCTCAGAATAAGACACTTAGTATGTCCACAGTAGCTCAGAATAAGACACTTAGTATGTCCACAGTAGCTCAGAATAAGACAGTATGTCCACAGTAGCTCAGAATAAGACACTTAGTATGTCCACTGTAGCTCAGAATAAGACACTTAGTATGTCCACAGTAGCTCAGAATAAGACACTTAGTATGTCCACAGTAGCTCAGAATAAGACTTTTAGTATGCCCACTGTAGCTCAGAATAAGACACCTAGTATGTCCACAGTAGCTCAGAATAAGACCCTTAGTATGCCCACTGTAGCTCAGAATAACACAGTATGTCCACAGTAGCTCAGAATAAGACACTTAATATGTCCACAGTAGCTCAGAATAAGACAGTATGTCCACAGTACCTCAGAATTAGACACTTTGTATGTCCACAATAGCTCAGAATAAGACAGTATGTTTTCTGTAGCTCAGAATAAGACACCTAGTATGTCCACTGTACCTCAGAATTAGACACTTAGTATGTCCACTGTAGCTCAGAATAAGACAGTATGCCCACAGTAGCTCAGAATAAGACAGTATGCCCACAGTAGCTCAGAATAAGACAGTATGCCCACAGTAGCTCAGTATTAGACACATAGTATGTCCACAGTAGCTCAGAATAAGACACTTGGTATGTCCACTGTAGCTCAGAATAAGACACTTAGTATGTCCACTGTAGCTCAGAATAAGACACTTTGTATGTCCACAATAGCTCAGAATAAGACAGTATGTTTTCTGTAGCTCAGAATAAGACACTTAGTATGTCCACTGTAGCTCAGAATAAGACAGTATGCCCACAGTAGCTCAGTATTAGAGACATAGTATGTCCATAGTAGCTCAGAGTAAGACACTTGGTATGCCCACTGTAGCTCAGAATAAGACAGTATGTCCACAGTAGCTCAGAATAAGACACTTAGTATGTCCACTGTAGCTCAGAATAAGACACTTAGTATGTCCACTGTAGCTCAGAATAAGACACTTTGTATGTCCACAGTAGCTCAGAATAAGACACTTTGTATGTCCACTGTAGCTCAGAATAAGACACCTAGTGTGTCCACAGTAGCTCAGAATAAGACATTTAGTATGTCCACAGTAGCTCAGAATAAGACACTTAGTATGTCCACAGTAGCTCAGAATAAGACACATAGTACGTCCACAGTAGCTCAGAATAAGACAGTATGTCCATTATAGCTCAGAATAAGACACTTAGTATGTTCACTGTATCTCAGAATAAGACACTTAGTATGCCCACTGTAGCTCAGAATAAGACACTATGTCCACAGTAGCTCAGAATAAGACACTTAGTATGTCCACTGTAGCTCAGAATAAGACACTTGGTATGTCCACAGTAGCTCAGAATAAGACACTTGGTATGTCCACAGTAGCTCAGAATAAGACACTTAGTATGTCCACAGTAGCTCAGAATTAGACACGTAGTATGTCCACAGTAGCTCAG
>NC_134835.1:20413590-20462114 GCF_004210375.1 Tachypleus tridentatus
ACTAGAAACATTAATACCTATATATACAGTTCACGTCAACACAACACATCACCTGTGTACTTACTTACCTGTACATTGGAGTCCCTATAGCTCCATAATACCAAGAAACGATAGTTTTAGTGATAGATCGTAACTTAAACATTTCAAACTGTGAGATAATGACAAACAAGACACGAAGGTTTTGGTTATTTTATAGTTCAGTTTCTGGTCTATTTGATGACGTAGCCAGCCGTAATCCTATTGATGTTGTTATATTCTAAAAAACTATCTAATTCCTTTGTCTCTCTTATGTCTGATCCACAATATAGTTCATTATTATTCATATATTTATTAATAAATAGTCCGTTTTTTAAAAGTAGGTACAAAACTGGTTTGAGTAGTTAAAGTCACGAACAGTGTTAACTTGTATATTTTACTCTAAATACACATGAACAGTAAGATACTTATCCTATACCACATTATATCATAATACACATGAACAGTAAGATACTTATCCTATACCACATTATATCATAATACACATGAACAGTAAGATACTTATCCTATACCACATTATATCATAATACACATGAACAGTAAGATACTTATCCTATACCACATTATATCATAATACACATGAACAGTAAGATACTTATCCTATACCACATTATATCATAATACACATGAACAGTAAGATACTTATCCTATACCACATTATATCATAATACACATGAACAGTAAGATACTTATCCTATACCACATTATATCATAATACACATGAACAGTAAGATACTTATCCTATACCACATTATATCATAATACACATGAACAGTAAGATACTTATCCTATACCACATTATATCATAATACACATGAACAGTAAGATACTTATCCTATACCACATTATATCATAATACACATGAACAGTAAGATACTTATCCTATACTACACATTATATCATACCACATTACATGAATAGTAAGATACTTATCCTATACCACATTATATCATAATACACATGAACAGTAAGATACTTATCCTATACCACATTATATCATAATACACATGAATAGTATGATACTTATCCTATACCACATTATATCATAATACACATGAACAGTAAGATACCATCCTATACCACATTATATCATAATACACATGAACAGTATGATACTTATCCTATACCACATTATATCATAATACACATGAACAGTAAGATACTTATCCTATACCACATTATATCATAATACACATGAATAGTATGATACTTATCCTATACCACATTATATCATAATACACATGAATAGTATGATACTTATCCTATACCACATTATATCATAATACACATGAACAGTAAGATACTTATCCTATACCACATTATATCATAATACACATGAACAGTAAGATACTTATCCTATACCACATTATATCATAATACACATGAACAGTAAGATACCCTATCCTATACCACATTATATCATAATACACATGAACAGTAAGATACTTATCCTATACCACATTATATCATAATACACATGAATAGTAAGATACTTATCCTATACCACATTATATCATAATACACATGAACAGTAAGATACTTATCCTATACCACATTATATCATAATACACATGAACAGTAAGATACTTATCCTATACCACATTATATCATAATACACATGAACAGTATGATACTTATCCTATACCACATTATATCATAATACACATACACTGTATGGTAGTAATACTCTAGCACATTTTATCGTAATACACATATGCAGTATAATACTTACAGTTTAGTAACTTTATATCATAAAACACATACACAGTATAATAATTATACTCTAGTACATTATATATATTAATAGATATAATAGTTACAATACAGTACATCATATATTAATACACACACTGTATGATAGTTATACTCTTGTACATTATATCAATATACGTATACACTATGTGGTAGTTATACCACAATAAAGTAGAACAGTTTATGGTATTATATTCACGTGGTATTTCCTAAGTTTCGCAGAATGGTTTCAAAATGTATTTACGTAGTAAATTCACACCCACGAGGTTATAATTTAAATTTTTGATAAAAAATGTAAGCTTTGGATTGTTTCTTCAGAACAGTTGATTGGACTTATAGATCATTGGTGTTCGATAACTAAAGATATATCAGTATGTGATTGGAAACTAACTGAGGTGAATGTGGGTCACGGATCATAAGGTTTATCTTCAATGTCTTCTTGTACTCACACTGGTTAATTAACTGGTTAATATCAGTGATCAAAATGCAGCGTCCGACCCACCATCACAACAAACACTTTGAACCAACAAAATAATTAAGGTCACTATCCTAACACGTTCACAACTGAAATTGCGAGCCACCGTTAACAACATCATACCTCGGTACGTGGACACACTGACCACTAGTTTTGGCTCTGGGTGAATGTTTTTAATAACTCTTATCTGTATATTAATTATATGTATGTTTAGTATAAGTGGTACGTAATATATAGAAACCTAATATTACATTTAAATACTAGTATCTATATGAATAAAACCCTTGTTATAAGTTTTTAAAAATAATAAAAACATACAATAGAATTTTTCATATTAATAAATTGACAGATGCACTCGGAGTTAATATCCAAGTAAACACAATCCACGCCGAAAGTGTTGCTATCTATATACCACAACACACTGATGCAGGTATTAAATAATCATTATCTATTGATTATTGACGTCCGTTTACAATGTGAAAGATAATTGAAACCTATAAACATAATATTACATCTAAATAATAATATCCATGTAATGCAACGCTTTTTATAAGACTTTAAAACAATAATAAAAGAAGCGATACAGGATAATCCTACACTTGCAATTTTGTTATCCGTATCTGTACAACACAACACATATAAAAGTGTTTATATTTGTGTAAATAAAACACACTGAAAGTGTTGGTATCTACATAACACAACATACAACAAAAGTGTTAATATCTATATAAACACAACACACACTCGAATAATTAATATCTATCTGAACAAAAAAAACCTGAAGTGTTGGTATCTTTATAACACAATATACAATAAAAGAGTCAGTACCTATATGAGCACAACACAAACTAGAAACATTAATACCTATATATACAGTTCACGTCAACACAACACATCACCTGTGTACTTACTTACCTGTACATTGGAGTCCCTATAGCTCCATAATACCAAGAAACGATAGTTTTAGTGATAGATCGTAACTTAAACATTTCAAACTGTGAGATAATGACAAACAAGACACGAAGGTTTTGGTTATTTTATAGTTCAGTTTCTGGTCTATTTGATGACGTAGCCAGCCGTAATCCTATTCGATGTTGTTATATTCTAAAAACTATCTAATTCCTTTGTCTCTCTTATGTCTGATCCACAATATAGTTCATTATTATTCATATATTTATTAATAAATAGTCCGTTTTTAAAAGTAGGTACAAAACTGGTTTGAGTAGTTAAAGTCACGAACAGTGTTAACTTGTATATTTTACTCTAAATACACATGAACAGTAAGATACTTATCCTATACCACATTATATCATAATACACATGAACAGTAAGATACTTATCCTATACCACATTATATCATAATACACATGAACAGTAAGATACTTATCCTATACCACATTATATCATAATACACATGAACAGTAAGATACTTATCCTATACCACATTATATCATAATACACATGAACAGTAAGATACTTATCCTATACCACATTATATCATAATACACATGAACAGTAAGATACTTATCCTATACCACATTATATCATAATACACATGAACAGTAAGATACTTATCCTATACCACATTATATCATAATACACATGAACAGTAAGATACTTATCCTATACCACATTATATCATAATACACATGAACAGTATGATACTTATCCTATACCACATTATATCATAATACACATGAACAGTAAGATACTTATCCTATACCACATTATATCATAATACACATGAACAGTAAGATACTTATCCTATACCACATTATATCATAATACACATGAACAGTAAGATACTTATCCTATCCTATACCACATTATATCATAATACACATGAACAGTAAGATACTTATCCTATACCACATTATATCATAATACACATGAACAGTAAGATACTTATCCTATACCACATTATATCATAATACACATGAACAGTAAGATACTTATCCTATACCACATTATATCATAATACACATGAATAGTATGATACTTATCCTATACCACATTATATCATAATACACATGAACAGTAAGATACCCATCCTATACCACATTATATCATAATACTCATCAATAGTATGATACTTATCCTATACCACATTATATCATAATACACATGAACAGTAAGATACTTATCCTATACCACATTATATCATAATACACATGGAATAGTATGATACTTATCCTATACCACATTATATCATAATACACATGAACAGTAAGATACTTATCCTATACCACATTATATCATAATACACATGAATAGTATGATACTTATCCTATACCACATTATATCATAATACACATGAATAGTAGTATACCACATTATATCATAATACCAAGATACTTATCTAATATACCACATTATATCATAATACACATGAACAGTAAGATACTTATCCTATACCACATTATATCATAATACACATGAACAGTAAGATACTTATCCTATACCACATTATATCATAATACACATGAACAGTAAGATACTTATCCTATACCACATTATATCATAATACACATGAACAGTAAGATACTTATCCTATCCTATACCACATTATATAATACATAACAGTAAGATACATCCTATACCACATTATATCATAATACACATGGTAAGATACTTATATACTTATCCTATACCACATTATATCATAATACACATGAACAGTAAGATACTTATCCTATACCACATTATACCACATGAATAGTATATCATAATACATATCATGAACAGTATGATACTTATCCTATACCACATTATATCATAATACACATGAACAGTATGATACTTATCCTATACCACATTATATCATAATACACATACACTGTATGGTAGTAATACTCTAGCACATTTTATCGTAATACACATATGCAGTATAATACTTACAGTTTAGTACTTTATATCATAAAACACATACACAGTATAATAATTATACTCTAGTACATTATATATATTAATAGATATAATAGTTACAATACAGTACATCATATATTAATACACACACTGTATGATAGTTATACTCTTGTACATTATATCAATATACATATACACTATGTGGTAGTTATACCACAATAAAGTAGAACAGTTTATGGTATTATATTCACGTGGTATTTCCTAAGTTTCGCAGAATGGTTTCAAAATGTATTTACGTAGTAAATTCACACCCACGAGGTTATAATTTAAATTTTTGATGAAGAATGTAAGCTTTGGATTGTTTCTTCAGAACAGTTGATTGGACTTATAGATCATTGGTGTTCGATAACTAAAGATATATCAGTATGTGATTGGAAACTAACTGAGGTGAATGTGGGTCACGGGTCATAAGGTTTACCTTCAATGTCTTCTTGTACTCACACTGGTTAATTAACTGGTTAATATCAGTGATCAATATGCAGCGTCCGACCCACCATCACAACAAACACTTTGAACCAACAAAATAATTAAGGTCACTATCCTAACACGTTCACAACTGAAATTGCGAGCCACCGTTAACAACATCATACCTCGGTACGTGGACACACTGACCACTAGTTTTGGCTCTGGGTGAATGTTTTAATAACTCTTATCTGTATATTAATTATATGTATGTTTAGTATAAGTGGTACGTAATATATAGAAACCTAATATTACATTTAAATACTAGTATCTATATGAATAAAACCCTTGTTATAAGTTTTTAAAATAATAAAACATACAATAGAATTTTTCATATTAATAAATTGACAGATGCACTCGGAGTTAATATCCAAGTAAACACAATCCACGCCGAAAGTGTTGCTATCTATATACCACAACACACTGATGCAGGTATTAAATAATCATTATCTATTGATTATTGACGTCCGTTTACAATGTGAAAGATAATTGAAACCTATAAACATAATATTACATCTAAATAATAATATCCATGTAATGCAACGCTTTTATAAGACTTTAAAACAATAATAAAAGAAGCGATACATGATAATCCTACACTTGCAATTTTGTTATCCGTATCTGTACAACACAACACATATAAAAGTGTTTATATTTGTGTAAATAAAACACACTGGAAGTGTTGGTATCTACATAACACAACATACAACAAAAGTGTTAATATCTATATAAACACAACACACACTCGAATAATTAATATCTATCTGAACAAAAAAAACCTGAAGTGTTGGTATCTTTATAACACAATATACAATAAAAAAGAGTCAGTACCTATATGAGCACAACACAAACTAGAAACATTAATACCTATATATACAGTTCACGTCAACACAACACATCACCTGTGTACTTACTTACCTGTACATTGGAGTCCCTATAGCTCCATAATACCAAGAAACGATAGTTTTAGTGATAGATCGTAACTTAAACATTTCAAACTGTGAGATAATGACAAACAAGACACGAAGGTTTTGGTTATTTTATAGTTCAGTTTCTGGTCTATTTGATGACGTAGCCAGCCGTAATCCTATTCGATGTTGTTATATTCTAAAAACTATCTAATTCCTTTGTCTCTCTTATGTCTGATCCACAATATAGTTCATTATTATTCATATATTTATTAATAAATAGTCCGTTTTTAAAAGTAGGTACAAAACTGGTTTGAGTAGTTAAAGTCACGAACAGTGTTAACTTGTATATTTTACTCTAAATACACATGAACAGTAAGATACTTATCCTATACCACATTATATCATAATACACATGAACAGTAAGATACTTATCCTATACCACATTATATCATAATACACATGAACAGTAAGATACTTATCCTATACCACATTATATCATAATACACATGAACAGTAAGATACTTATCCTATACCACATTATATCATAATACACATGAACAGTAAGATACTTATCCTATACCACATTATATCATAATACACATGAACAGTAAGATACTTATCCTATACCACATTATATCATAATACACATGAACAGTAAGATATTTATCCTATACCACATTATATCATAATACACATGAACAGTAAGATACTTATCCTATACCACATTATATCATAATACACATGAACAGTATGATACTTATCCTATACCACATTATATCATAATACACATGAACAGTAAGATACTTATCCTATACCACATTATATCATAATACACATGAACAGTAAGATACTTATCCTATACCACATTATATCATAATACACATGAACAGTAAGATACTTATCCTATACCACATTATATCATAATACACATGAACAGTAAGATACTTATCCTATACCACATTATATCATAATACACATGAACAGTAAGATACTTATCCTATACCACATTATATCATAATACACATGAACAGTAAGATACTTATCCTATACCACATTATATCATAATACACATGAATAGTATGATACTTATCCTATACCACATTATATCATAATACACATGAACAGTAAGATACTTATCCTATACCACATTATATCATAATACACATGAATAGTATGATACTTATCCTATACCACATTATATCATAATACACATGAACAGTAAGATACTTATCCTATACCACATTATATCATAATACTCATCAATAGTATGATACTTATCCTATACCACATTATATCATAATACACATGAACAGTAAGATACCCATCCTATACCACATTATATCATAATACTCATCAATAGTATGATACTTATCCTATACCACATTATATCATAATACACATGAACAGTAAGATACTTATCCTATACCACATTATATCATAATACGCATGAATAGTATGATACTTATCCTATACCACATTATATCATAATACACATGAATAGTATGATACTTATCTTATACCACATTATATCATAATACACATGAACAGTAAGATACTTATCCTATACCACATTATATCATAATACACATGAACAGTAAGATACTTATCCTATACCACATTATATCATAATACACATGAACAGTAAGATACCTATCCTATACCACATTATATCATAATACACATGAACAGTAAGATACTTATCCTATACCACATTATATCATAATACACATGAATGGTAAGATACCTATCCTATACCACATTATATCATAATACACATGAACAGTAAGATACTTATCCTATACCACATTATATCATAATACACATGAACAGTATGATACTTATCCTATACCACATTATATCATAATACACATGAACAGTATGATACTTATCCTATACCACATTATATCATAATACACATACACTGTATGGTAGTAATACTCTAGCACATTTTATCGTAATACACATATGCAGTATAATACTTACAGTTTAGTACTTTATATCATAAAACACATACACAGTATAATAATTATACTCTAGTACATTATATATATTAATAGATATAATAGTTACAATACAGTACATCATATATTAATACACACACTGTATGATAGTTATACTCTTGTACATTATATCAATATACATATACACTATGTGGTAGTTATACCACAATAAAGTAGAACAGTTTATGGTATTATATTCACGTGGTATTTCCTAAGTTTCGCAGAATGGTTTCAAAATGTATTTACGTAGTAAATTCACACCCACGAGGTTATAATTTAAATTTTGATAAAGAATGTAAGCTTTGGATTGTTTCTTCAGAACAGTTGATTGGACTTATAGATCATTGGTGTTCGATAACTAAAGATATATCAGTATGTGATTGGAAACTAACTGAGGTGAATGTGGGTCACGGGTCATAAGGTTTATCTTCAATGTCTTCTTGTACTCACACTGGTTAATTAACTGGTTAATATCAGTGATCAAAATGCAGCGTCCGACCCACCATCACAACAAACACTTTGAACCAACAAAATAATTAAGGTCACTATCCTAACACGTTCACAACTGAAATTGCGAGCCACCGTTAACAACATCATACCTCGGTACGTGGACACACTGACCACTAGTTTTGGCTCTGGGTGAATGTTTTAATAACTCTTATCTGTATATTAATTATATGTATGTTTAGTATAAGTGGTACGTAATATATAGAAACCTAATATTACATTTAAATACTAGTATCTATATGAATAAAACCCTTGTTATAAGTTTTAAAATAATAAAACATACAATAGAATTTTTCATATTAATAAATTGACAGATGCACTCGGAGTTAATATCCAAGTAAACACAATCCACGCCGAAAGTGTTGCTATCTATATACCACAACACACTGATGCAGGTATTAAATAATCATTATCTATTGATTATTGACGTCCGTTTACAATGTGAAAGATAATTGAAACCTATAAACATAATATTACATCTAAATAATAATATCCATGTAATGCAACGCTTTTTATAAGACTTTAAAACAATAATAAAAGAAGCGATACAGGATAATCCTACACTTGCAATTTTGTTATCCGTATCTGTACAACACAACACATATAAAAGTGTTTATATTTGTGTAAATAAAACACACTGAAAGTGTTGGTATCTACATAACACAACATACAACAAAAGTGTTAATATCTATATAAACACAACACACACTCGAATAATTAATATCTATCTGAACAAAAAAAACCTGAAGTGTTGGTATCTTTATAACACAATATACAATAAAAGAGTCAGTACCTATATGAGCACAACACAAACTAGAAACATTAATACCTATATATACAGTTCACGTCAACACAACACATCACCTGTGTACTTACTTACCTGTACATTGGAGTCCCTATAGCTCCATAATACCAAGAAACGATAGTTTTAGTGATAGATCGTAACTTAAACATTTCAAACTGTGAGATAATGACAAACAAGACACGAAGGTTTTGGTTATTTTATAGTTCAGTTTCTGGTCTATTTGATGACGTAGCCAGCCGTAATCCTATTCGATGTTGTTATATTCTAAAAACTATCTAATTCCTTTGTCTCTCTTATGTCTGATCCACAATATAGTTCATTATTATTCATATATTTATTAATAAATAGTCCGTTTTTAAAAGTAGGTACAAAACTGGTTTGAGTAGTTAAAGTCACGAACAGTGTTAACTTGTATATTTTACTCTAAATACACATGAACAGTAAGATACTTATCCTATACCACATTATATCATAATACACATGAACAGTAAGATACTTATCCTATACCACATTATATCATAATACACATGAACAGTAAGATACTTATCCTATACCACATTATATCATAATACACATGAACAGTAAGATACTTATCCTATACCACATTATATCATAATACACATGAACAGTAAGATACTTATCCTATACCACATTATATCATAATACACATGAACAGTAAGATACTTATCCTATACCACATTATATCATAATACACATGAACAGTACAGATACTTATCCTATACCACATTATATCATAATACACATGAACAGTAAGATACTTATCCTATACCACATTATATCATAATACACATGAACAGTAGTAAGATACTTATCCTATACCACATTATATCATAATACACATGAACAGTAAGATACTTATCCTATACCACATTATATCATAATACACATGAACAGTAAGATACTTATCCTATACCACATTATATCATAATACACATGAACAGTAAGATACTTATCCTATACCACATTATATCATAATACACATGAACAGTAAGATACTTATCCTATACCACATTATATCATAATACACATGAACAGTAAGATACTTATCTTATACCACATTATATCATAATACACATGAACAGTAAGATACTTATCCTATACCACATTATATCATAATACACATGAATAGTATGATACTTATCAGTATGATACTTATCCTATACCACATTATATCATAATACACATGAACAGTAAGATACCCATCCTATACCACATTATATCATAATACTCATCAATAGTATGATACTTATCCTATACCACATTATATCATAATACACATGAACAGTAAGATACTTATCCTATACCACATTATATCATAATACGCATGAATAGTATGATACTTATCCTATACCACATTATATCATAATACACATGAATAGTAAGATACTTATCCTATACCACATTATATCATAATACACATGAACAGTAAGATACTTATCCTATACCACATTATATCATAATACACATGAACAGTAAGATACTTATCCTATACCACATTATATCATAATACACATGAACAGTAAGATACTTATCCTATACCACATTATATCATAATACACATGAACAGTAAGATACTTATCCTATACCACATTATATCATAATACACATGAATAGTAAGATACTTATCCTATACCACATTATATCATAATACACATGAACAGTAAGATACTTATCCTATACCACATTATATCATAATACGCATGAATAGTATGATACTTATCCTATACCACATTATATCATAATACACATGAATAGTAAGATACTCATCCTATACCACATTATATCATAATACCATGAACAGTATGATACTTATCCTATACCACATTATATCATAATACACATGAACAGTATGATACTTATCCTATACCACATTATATCATAATACACATACACTGTATGGTAGTAATACTCTAGCACATTTTATCGTAATACACATATGCAGTATAATACTTACAGTTTAGTACTTTATATCATAAAACACATACACAGTATAATAATTATACTCTAGTACATTATATATATTAATAGATATAATAGTTACAATACAGTACATCATATATTAATACACACACTGTATGATAGTTATACTCTTGTACATTATATCAATATACATATACACTATGTGGTAGTTATACCACAATAAAGTAGAACAGTTTATGGTATTATATTCACGTGGTATTTCCTAAGTTTCGCAGAATGGTTTCAAAATGTATTTACGTAGTAAATTCACACCCACGAGGTTATAATTTAAATTTTGATGAAGAATGTAAGCTTTGGATTGTTTCTTCAGAACAGTTGATTGGACTTATAGATCATTGGTGTTCGATAACTAAAGATATATCAGTATGTGATTGGAAACTAACTGAGGTGAATGTGGGTCACGGGTCATAAGGTTTACCTTCAATGTCTTCTTGTACTCACACTGGTTAATTAACTGGTTAATATCAGTGATCTATATGCAGCGTCCGACCCACCATCACAACAAACACTTTGAACCAACAAAATAATTAAGGTCACTATCCTAACACGTTCACAACTGAAATTGCGAGCCACCGTTAACAACATCATACCTCGGTACGTGGACACACTGACCACTAGTTTTGGCTCTGGGTGAATGTTTTAATAACTCTTATCTGTATATTAATTATATGTATGTTTAGTATAAGTGGTACGTAATATATAGAAACCTAATATTACATTTAAATACTAGTATCTATATGAATAAAACCCTTGTTATAAGTTTTTAAAATAATAAAAACATACAATAGAATTTTTCATATTAATAAATTGACAGATGCACTCGGAGTTAATATCCAAGTAAACACAATCCACGCCGAAAGTGTTGCTATCTATATACCACAACACACTGATGCAGGTATTAAATAATCATTATCTATTGATTATTGACGTCCGTTTACAATGTGAAAGATAATTGAAACGTATAAACATAATATTACATCTAAATAATAATATCCATGTAATGCAACGCTTTTTATAAGACTTTAAAACAATAATAAAAGAAGCGATACATGATAATCCTACACTTGCAATTTTGTTATCCGTATCTGTACAACACAACACATATAAAAGTGTTTATATTTGTGTAAATAAAACACACTGGAAGTGTTGGTATCTACATAACACAACATACAACAAAAGTGTTAATATCTATATAAACACAACACACACTCGAATAATTAATATCTATCTGAACAAAAAAAACCTGAAGTGTTGGTATCTTTATAACACAATATACAATAAAAGAAGTACAGATAGAAACATTACAGTTCACGTCAACACAACACATCACCTGTGTACTTACTTACCTGTACATTGGAGTCCCTATAGCTCCATAATACCAAGAAACGATAGTTTTAGTGATAGATCGTAACTTAAACATTTCAAACTGTGAGATAATGACAAACAAGACACGAAGGTTTTGGTTATTTTATAGTTCAGTTTCTGGTCTATTTGATGACGTAGCCAGCCGTAATCCTATTCGATGTTGTTATATTCTAAAACTATCTAATTCCTTTGTCTCTCTTATGTCTGATCCACAATATAGTTCATTATAATTCATATTTTTATTAATAAATAGTCCGTTTTTAAAAGTAGGTACAAAACTGGTTTGAGTAGTTAAAGTCACGAACAGTGTTAACTTGTATATTTTACTCTAAATACACATGAACAGTAAGATACTTATCCTATACCACATTATATCATAATACACATGATACTTATCCTATACCACATTATATCATAATACACATGAACAGTAAGATACTTATCCTATACCACATTATATCATAATACACATGAACAGTAAGATACTTATCCTATACCACATTATATCATAATACACATGAACAGTAAGATACTTATCCTATACCACATTATATCATAATACACATGAACAGTAAGATACTTATCCTATACCACATTATATCATAATACACATGAACAGTAAGATACTTATCCTATACCACATTATATCATAATACACATGAACAGTAAGATACTTATCCTATACCACATTACAGTAAGATACTTATCCTATACCACATTATATCATAATACACATGAACAGTAAGATACTTATCCTATACCACATTATATCATAATACACATGAACAGTAAGATACTTATCCTATACCACATTATATCATAATACACATGAACAGTAAGATACTTATCTTATACCACATTATATCATAATACACATGAACAGTAAGATACTTATCCTATACCACATTATATCATAATACACATGAACAGTAAGATACTTATCCTATACCACATTATATCATAATACACATGAATAGTATGATACTTATCCTATACCACATTATATCATAATACACATGAACAGTAGATACTTATCCTATACCACATTATATCATAATACACATGAACAGTAAGATACTTATCCTATACCACATTATATCATAATACACATGAACAGTAGATACTTATCCTATACCACATTATATCATAATACACATGAACAGTAAGATACTTATCCTATACCACATTATATCATAATACACATGAACAGTATGATACTTATCCTATACCACATTATATCATAATACACATGAACAGTAAGATACTTATCCTATACCACATTATATCATAATACACATGAACAGTAAGATACTTATCCTATACCACATTATATCATAATACACATGAACAGTAAGATACTTATCCTATACCACATTATATCATAATACACATGAACAGTAAGATACTTATCCTATACCACATTATATCATAATACACATGAATAGTAAGATACTTATCCTATACCACATTATATCATAATACACATGAACAGTAAGATACCTATCCTATACCACATTATATCATAATACACATAAATGGTAAGATACTTATCCTATACCACATTATATCATAATACACATGAACAGTAAGATACTTATCCTATACCACATTATATCATAATACGCATGAATAGTATGATACTTATCCTATACCACATTATATCATAATACACATACACTGTATGGTAGTAATACTCTAGCACATTTTATCGTAATACACATATGCAGTATAATACTTATAGTTTAGTACTTTATATCATAAAACACATACACAGTATAATAATTATACTCTAGTACATTATATATATTAATAGATATAATAGTTACAATACAGTACATCATATATTAATACACACACTGTATGATAGTTATACTCTTGTACATTATATCAATATACATATACACTATGTGGTAGTTATACCACAATAAAGTAGAACAGTTTATGGTATTATATTCACGTGGTATTTCCTAAGTTTCGCAGAATGGTTTCAAAATGTATTTACGTAGTAAATTCACACCCACGAGGTTATAATTTAAATTTTTGATGAAGAATGTAAGCTTTGGATTGTTTCTTCAGAACAGTTGATTGGACTTATAGATCATTGGTGTTCGATAACTAAAGATATATCAGTATGTGATTGGAAACTAACTGAGGTGAATGTGGGTCACGGGTCATAAGGTTTACCTTCAATGTCTTCTTGTACTCACACTGGTTAATTAACTGGTTAATATCAGTGATCTATATGCAGCGTCCGACCCACCATCACAACAAACACTTTGAACCAACAAAATAATTAAGGTCACTATCCTAACACGTTCACAACTGAAATTGCGAGCCACCGTTAACAACATCATACCTCGGTACGTGGACACACTGACCACTAGTTTTGGCTCTGGGTGAATGTTTTAATAACTCTTATCTGTATATTAATTATATGTATGTTTAGTATAAGTGGTACGTAATATATAAAACCTAATATTACATTTAAATACTAGTATCTATATGAATAAAACCCTTGTTATAAGTTTTTAAAATAATAAAACATACAATAGAATTTTTCATATTAATAAATTGACAGATGCACTCGGAGTTAATATCCAAGTAAACACAATCCACGCCGAAAGTGTTGCTATCTATATACCACAACACACTGATGCAGGTATTAAATAATCATTATCTATTGATTATTGACGTCCGTTTACAATGTGAAAGATAATTGAAACCTATAAACATAATATTACATCTAAATAATAATATCCATGTAATTCAACGCTTTTATAAGACTTTAAAACAATAATAAAAGAAGCGATACATGATAATCCTACACTTGCAATTTTGTTATCCGTATCTGTACAACACAACACATATAAAAGTGTTTATATTTGTGTAAATAAAACACACTGGAAGTGTTGGTATCTACATAACACAACATACAACAAAAGTGTTAATATCTATATAAACACAACACACACTCGAATAATTAATATCTATCTGAACAAAAAAAACCTGAAGTGTTGGTATCTTTATAACACAATATACAATAAAAGAGTCAGTACCTATATGAGCACAACACAAACTAGAAACATTAATACCTATATATACAGTTCACGTCAACACAACACATCACCTGTGTACTTACTTACCTGTACATTGGAGTCCCTATAGCTCCATAATACCAAGAAACGATAGTTTTAGTGATAGATCGTAACTTAAACATTTCAAACTGTGAGATAATGACAAACAAGACACGAAGGTTTTGGTTATTTTATAGTTCAGTTTCTGGTCTATTTGATGACGTAGCCAGCCGTAATCCTATTCGATGTTGTTATATTCTAAAAACTATCTAATTCCTTTGTCTCTCTTATGTCTGATCCACAATATAGTTCATTATAATTCATATTTTTATTAATAAATAGTCCGTTTTTAAAAGTAGGTACAAAACTGGTTTGAGTAGTTAAAGTCACGAACAGTGTTAACTTATATATTTTACTCTAAATACACATGAACAGTAAGATACTTATCCTATACCACATTATATCATAATACACATGAACAGTAAGATACTTATCCTATACCACATTATATCATAATACACATGAACAGTAAGATACTTATCCTATACCACATTATATCATAATACACATGAACAGTATGATACTTATTTTATACCACATTATATCATAATACACATGAACAGTAAGATACCTATCCTATACCACATTATATCATAATACACATGAACAGTAAGATACTTATCCTATACCACATTATATCATAATACACATGAACAGTAAGATACTTATCCTATACCACATTATATCATAATACACATGAACAGTAAGATGATATACTTATATCATAATATACCACATTATATCATAATACACATGAACAGTAAGATACTTATCCTATACCACATTATATCATAATACACATGAACAGTAAGATACTTATCCTATACCACATTATATCATAATACACATGAACAGTAAGATACTTATCCTATACCACATTATATCATAATACACATGAATAGTATGATACTTATCCTATACCACATTATATCATAATACACATGAACAGTAAGATACTTATCCTATACCACATTATATCATAATACACATGAACAGTATGATACTTATCCTATACCACATTATATCATAATACACATGAACAGTAAGATACTTATCCTATACCACATTATATCATAATACACATGAATAGTATGATACTTATCCTATACCACATTATATCATAATACACATGAACAGTAAGATACTTATCCTATACCACATTATATCATAATACTCATGAACTAGTATACCATAATACATGAATATATCATAATACACATGAACAGTATACTTATCCTATACCACATTATATCATAATACACATACTCAGTTTAATAGTTACACTGTATCATAATACACATACACAGTATAACACTTAACATAATACATGAATGGTACAATACTTATACCCCAGTACATTATACCATAATAACAACATACACACTATAATAATCATAATCCAGGACATAATATCATAATACACATGAATGTTATGATACTTATACTCTACCACATTATATCATAATACACATACACTGTATGGTAGTAATACTCTAGCACATTTTATCGTAATACACATATGCAGTATAATACTTATAGTTTAGTACTTTATATCATAAAACACATACACAGTATAATAATTATACTCTAGTACATTATATATATTAATAGATATAATAGTTACAATACAGTACATCATATATTAATACACACACTGTATGATAGTTATACTCTTGTACATTATATCAATATACATATACACTATGTGGTAGTTATACCACAATAAAGTAGAACAGTTTATGGTATTATATTCACGTGGTATTTCCTAAGTTTCGCAGAATGGTTTCAAAATGTATTTACGTAGTAAATTCACACCCACGAGGTTATAATTTAAATTTTGATGAAGAATGTAAGCTTTGGATTGTTTCTTCAGAACAGTTGATTGGACTTATAGATCATTGGTGTTCGATAACTAAAGATATATCAGTATGTGATTGGAAACTAACTGAGGTGAATGTGGGTCACGGGTCATAAGGTTTACCTTCAATGTCTTCTTGTACTCACACTGGTTAATTAACTGGTTAATATCAGTGATCTATATGCAGCGTCCGACCCACCATCACAACAAACACTTTGAACCAACAAAATAATTAAGGTCACTATCCTAACACGTTCACAACTGAAATTGCGAGCCACCGTTAACAACATCATACCTCGGTACGTGGACACACTGACCACTAGTTTTGGCTCTGGGTGAATGTTTTAATAACTCTTATCTGTATATTAATTATATGTATGTTTAGTATAAGTGGTACGTAATATATAGAAACCTAATATTACATTTAAATACTAGTATCTATATGAATAAAACCCTTGTTATAAGTTTTTAAAATAATAAAAACATACAATAGAATTTTTCATATTAATAAATTGACAGATGCACTCGGAGTTAATATCCAAGTAAACACAATCCACGCCGAAAGTGTTGCTATCTATATACCACAACACACTGATGCAGGTATTAAATAATCATTATCTATTGATTATTGACGTCCGTTTACAATGTGAAAGATAATTGAAACCTATAAACATAATATTACATCTAAATAATAATATCCATGTAATTCAACGCTTTTATAAGACTTTAAAACAATAATAAAAGAAGCGATACATGATAATCCTACACTTGCAATTTTGTTATCCGTATCTGTACAACACAACACATATAAAAGTGTTTATATTTGTGTAAATAAAACACACTGGAAGTGTTGGTATCTACATAACACAACATACAACAAAAGTGTTAATATCTATATAAACACAACACACACTCGAATAATTAATATCTATCTGAACAAAAAAAACCTGAAGTGTTGGTATCTTTATAACACAACATACAATAAAAGAGTCAGTACCTATATGAGCACAACACAAACTAGAAACATTAATACCTATATATACAGTTCACGTCAACACAACACATCACCTGTGTACTTACTTACCTGTACATTGGAGTCCCTATAGCTCCATAATACCAAGAAACGATAGTTTTAGTGATAGATCGTAACTTAAACATTTCAAACTGTGAGATAATGACAAACAAGACACGAAGGTTTTGGTTATTTTATAGTTCAGTTTCTGGTCTATTTGATGACGTAGCCAGCCGTAATCCTATTCGATGTTGTTATATTCTAAAAACTATCTAATTCCTTTGTCTCTCTTATGTCTGATCCACAATATAGTTCATTATAATTCATATTTTTATTAATAAATAGTCCGTTTTTTAAAAGTAGGTACAAAACTGGTTTGAGTAGTTAAAGTCACGAACAGTGTTAACTTATATATTTTACTCTAAATACACATGACCAGTAAGATACTTATCTTATACCACATTATATCATAATACACATGAACAGTAAGATACTTATCCTATACCACATTATATCATAATACACATGAACAGTAAGATACTTATCCTATACCACATTATATCATAATACACATGAACAGTAAGATACTTATCCTTATACCACATTATATCATAATACACATGAACAGTAAGATACTTATCCTATACCACATTATATCATAATACACATGAACAGTAAGATACTTATCCTATACCACATTATATCATAATACACATGAACAGTAAGATACTTATCCTATACCACATTATATCATAATACACATGAATAGTATGATACTTATCCTATACCACATTATATCATAATACACATGACTCAGTTTAATAGTTACACTGTAGTACATCTATATAACATAATAACATACACAAGTACAATACTTATACCCCAGTACATTATATCACCATAATAACGTACACACTATAATAATCATAATCCAGGACATAATATCATAATACACATGAATGTTATGATACTTATATCCTATAGTACATTATATCATAATACACATACACTGTATGGTAGTAATACTCTAGCACATTTTATCGTAATACACATATGCAGTATAATACTTATAGTTTAGTACTTTATATCATAAAACACATACACAGTATAATAATTATACTCTAGTACATTATATATATTAATAGATATAATAGTTACAATACAGTACATCATATATTAATACACACACTGTATGATAGTTATACTCTTGTACATTATATCAATATACATATACACTATGTGGTAGTTATACCACAATAAAGTAGAACAGTTTATGGTATTATATTCACGTGGTATTTCCTAAGTTTCGCAGAATGGTTTCAAAATGTATTTACTTAGTAAATTCACACCCACGAGGTTATAATTTAAATTTTGATGAAGAATGTAAGCTTTGGATTGTTTCTTCAGAACAGTTGATTGGACTTATAGATCATTGGTGTTCGATAACTAAAGATATATCAGTATGTGATTGGAAACTAACTGAGGTGAATGTGGGTCACGGGTCATAAGGTTTACCTTCAATGTCTTCTTGTACTCACACTGGTTAATTAACTAGTTAATATCAGTGATCTATATGCAGCGTCCGACCCACCATCACAACAAACACTTTGAACCAACAAAATAATTAAGGTCACTATCCTAACACGTTCACAACTGAAATTGCGAGCCACCGTTAACAACATCATACCTCGGTACGTGGACACACTGACCACTAGTTTTGGCTCTGGGTGAATGTTTTTAATAACTCTTATCTGTATATTAATTATATGTATGTTTAGTATAAGTGGTACGTAATATATAGAAACCTAATATTACATTTAAATACTAGTATCTATATGAATAAAACCCTTGTTATAAGTTTTTAAAATAATAAAAACATACAATAGAATTTTTCATATTAATAAATTGACAGATGCACTCGGAGTTAATATCCAAGTAAACACAATCCACGCCGAAAGTGTTGCTATCTATATACCACAACACACTGATGCAGGTATTAAATAATCATTATCTATTGATTATTGACGTCCGTTTACAATGTGAAAGATAATTGAAACCTATAAACATAATATTACATCTAAATAATAATATCCATGTAATTCAACGCTTTTTTATAAGACTTTAAAACAATAATAAAAGAAGCGATACATGATAATCCTACACTTGCAATTTTGTTATCCGTATCTGTACAACACAACACATATAAAAGTGTTTATATTTGTGTAAATAAAACACACTGGAAGTGTTGGTATCTACATAACACAACATACAACAAAAGTGTTAATATCTATATAAACACAACACACACTCGAATAATTAATATCTATCTGAACAAAAAAAACCTGAAGTGTTGGTATCTTTATAACACAACATACAATAAAAGAGTCAGTACCTATATGAGCACAACACAAACTCGAAACATTAATACCTATATATACAGTTCACGTCAACACAACACATCACCTGTGTACTTACTTACCTGTACATTGGAGTCCCTATAGCTCCATAATACCAAGAAACGATAGTTTTAGTGATAGATCGTAACTTAAACATTTCAAACTGTGAGATAATGACAAACAAGACGGAAGGTTTTGGTTATTTTATAGTTCAGTTTCTGGTCTATTTGATGACGTAGCCAGCCGTAATCCTATTCGATGTTGTTATATTCTAAAACTATCTAATTCCTTTGTCTCTCTTATGTCTGATCCACAATATAGTTCATTATAATTCATATTTTTATTAATAAATAGTCCGTTTTTTAAAAGTAGGTACAAAACTGGTTTGAGTAGTTAAAGTCACGAACAGTGTTAACTTATATATTTTACTCTAAATACACATGACCAGTAAGATACTTATCTTATACCACATTATATCATAATACACATGAACAGTAAAATACTTATCCTATACCACATTATATCATAATACACATGAACAGTAAGATACTTATCCTATACCACATTATATCATAATACACATGAACAGTAATATACTTATCCTATACCACATTATATCATAATACACATGAACAGTATGATACTTATCCTATACCACATTATATCATAATACACATGAACAGTAAGATACTCATCCTATACCACATTATATCATAATACACATGAACAGTAATATACTTATCCTATACCACATTATATCATAATACACATGAACAGTATGATACTTATCCTATATTACATTATATCATAATACACATGAACAGTAAGATACTTTTATACTATACCACATTATATCATAATACTCATGAATAGTATGATACTTATCCTATACCACATTATATCATAATACACATGAACAGTAAGATACTTATCCTATACCACATTATATCATAATATACATGAACAGTAAGATACTTATCCTATACCACATTATATCATAATACACATGAATAGTAAGATACTTATCTTATACCACATTATATCATAATACACATGAATAGTAAGATACTTATCCTATACCACATTATATCATAATACACATGAATAGTATGATACCTATCCTATACCACATTATATCATAATACACATGAACAGTTTAATAGTTACACTCTAGTACATTATATAACATTTAACATACACAGTACAATACTTATACCCCAGTACATTATACCATAATAACGTACACACTATAATAATCATAATCCAGGACATAATATCATGATACACAGGAATGGTATGATACTTATCCTATACCACATTATATCATAATACACATGAACAGTAAGATACTTATCCTATACCACATTATATCATAATACACATGAACAGTAAGATACTTATCCTATACCACATTATATCATAATACACATGAACAGTAAGATACTTATCCTATACCATATTATATCATAATACACATGAACAGTAAGATACTTATCCTGTACCACATTATATCATAATACACATGAACAGTAAGATACTTATCCTATACCACATTATATCATAATACACATGAACAGTAAGATATTTATCCTATACCACATTATATCATAATACACATGAACAGTATGATACTTATCCTATACCACATTATATCATAATACACACTAACAGTAAGATACTTATCCTATACCACATTATATCATAATACACATGAACAGTAAGATACTTATCCTATACCACATTATATCATAATACACATGAACAGTATGATACTTATCCTATACCACATTATATCATAATACACATGAACAGTAAGATACTTATACCCCAGTACATTATACCATAATAACGTACACACTATAATAATCCAGGACATAATATCATGATACACAGGAATGGTATGATACTTATCCTATACCACATTATATCATAATACACATGAACAGTAATATGCTTATCCTGTACCACATTATATCATAATACACATGAACAGTATGATACTTATCCTATACCACATTATATCATAATACACATGAACAGTAAGATACTCATCCTATACCACATTATATCATAATACACATGAACAGTAAGATACTTATCCTATACCACATTATATCATAATACACATGAACAGTATGATACTTATCCTATATTACATTATATCATAATACACATGAACAGTAAGATACTTTTCCTATACCACATTATATCATAATACTCATGAATAGTATGATACTTATCCTATACCACATTATATCATAATACACATGAACAGTAAGATACTTATCCTATACCACATTATATCATAATATACATGAACAGTAAGATACTTATCCTATACCACATTATATCATAATACACATGAACAGTAAGATATTTATCCTATACCACATTATATCATAATACACATGAACAGTAAGATATTTATCCTATACCACATTATATCATAATACACATACTCAGTTTAATAGTTACACTGTAGTACACTATATAACACTTAACATACACAGTACAATACTTATACCCCAGTACATTATATACCATAATAACGTACACACTATAATAATCATAATCCAGGACATAATATCATGATACACAGGAATGTTATGATACTTATACTCTAGTACATTATATCATAATACACATACACTGTATGGTAGTAATACTCTAGCACATTTTATCGTAATACACATATGCAGTATAATACTTATAGTTTAGTACTTTATATCATAAAACACATACACAGTATAATAATTATACTCTAGTACATTATATATATTAATAGATATAATAGTTACAATACAGTACATCATATATTAATACACACACTGTATGATAGTTATACTCTTGTACATTATATCAATATACATATACACTATGTGGTAGTTATACCACAATAAAGTAGAACAGTTTATGGTATTATATTCACGTGGTATTTCCTAAGTTTCGCAGAATGGTTTCAAAATGTATTTACTTAGTAAATTCACACCCACGAGGTTATAATTTAAATTTTTGATGAAGAATGTAAGCTTTGGATTGTTTCTTCAGAACAGTTGATTGGACTTATAGATCATTGGTGTTCGATAACTAAAGATATATCAGTATGTGATTGGAAACTAACTGAGGTGAATGTGGGTCACGGGTCATAAGGTTTACCTTGAATGTCTTCTTGTACTCACACTGGTTAATTAACTAGTTAATATCAGTGATCTATATGCAGCGTCCGACCCACCATCACAACAAACACTTTGAACCAACAAAATAATTAAGGTCACTATCCTAACACGTTCACAACTGAAATTGCGAGCCACCGTTAACAACATCATACCTCGGTACGTGGACACACTGACCACTAGTTTTGGCTCTGGGTGAATGTTTTAATAACTCTTATCTGTATATTAATTATATGTATGTTTAGTATAAGTGGTACGTAATATATAAAACCTAATATTACATTTAAATACTAGTATCTATATGAATAAAACCCTTGTTATAAGTTTTTAAAATAATAAAAACATACAATAGAATTTTTCATATTAATAAATTGACAGATGCACTCGGAGTTAATATCCAAGTAAACACAATCCACGCCGAAAGTGTTGCTATCTATATACCACAACACACTGATGCAGGTATTAAATAATCATTATCTATTGATTATTGACGTCCGTTTACAATGTGAAAGATAATTGAAACCTATAAACATAATATTACATCTAAATAATAATATCCATGTAATTCAACGCTTTTTATAAGACTTTAAAACAATAATAAAAGAAGCGATACATGATAATCCTACACTTGCAATTTTGTTATCCGTATCTGTACAACACAACACATATAAAAGTGTTTATATTTGTGTAAATAAAACACACTGGAAGTGTTGGTATCTACATAACACAACATACAACAAAAGTGTTAATATCTATATAAACACAACACACACTCGAATAATTAATATCTATCTGAACAAAAAAAACCTGAAGTGTTGGTATCTTTATAACACAACATACAATAAAAGAGTCAGTACCTATATGAGCACAACACAAACTCGAAACATTAATACCTATATATACAGTTCACGTCAACACAACACATCACCTGTGTACTTACTTACCTGTACATTGGAGTCCCTATAGCTCCATAATACCAAGAAACGATAGTTTTAGTGATAGATCGTAACTTAAACATTTCAAACTGTGAGATAATGACAAACAAGACGGGAAGGTTTTGGTTATTTTATAGTTCAGTTTCTGGTCTATTTGATGACGTAGCCAGCCGTAATCCTATTCGATGTTGTTATATTCTAAAAACTATCTAATTCCTTTGTCTCTCTTATGTCTGATCCACAATATAGTTCATTATAATTCATATTTTTATTAATAAATAGTCCGTTTTTTAAAAGTAGGTACAAAACTGGTTTGAGTAGTTAAAGTCACGAACAGTGTTAACTTATATATTTTACTCTAAATACACATGACCAGTAAGATACTTATCTTATACCACATTATATCATAATACACATGAACAGTAAAATACTTATCCTATACCACATTATATCATAATACACATGAACAGTAAGATACTTATCCTATACCACATTATATCATAATACACATGAACAGTAATATGCTTATCCTATACCACATTATATCATAATACACATGAACAGTATGATACTTATCCTATACCACATTATATCATAATACACATGAACAGTAAGATACTCATCCTATACCACATTATATCATAATACACATGAACAGTAATATACTTATCCTATACCACATTATATCATAATACACATGAACAGTATGATACTTATCCTATATTACATTATATCATAATACACATGAACAGTAAGATACTTTTCCTATACCACATTATATCATAATACTCATGAATAGTATGATACTTATCCTATACCACATTATATCATAATACACATGAACAGTAAGATACTTATCCTATACCACATTATATCATAATATACATGAACAGTAAGATACTTATCCTATACCACATTATATCATAATACACATGAATAGTAAGATACTTATCTTATACCACATTATATCATAATACACATGAATAGTAAGATACTTATCCTATACCACATTATATCATAATACACATGAATAGTATGATACCTATCCTATACCACATTATATCATAATACACATGAACAGTTTAATAGTTACACTCTAGTACATTATATAACATTTAACATACACAGTACAATACTTATACCCCAGTACATTATACCATAATAACGTACACACTATAATAATCATAATCCAGGACATAATATCATGATACACAGGAATGGTATGATACTTATCCTATACCACATTATATCATAATACACATGAACAGTAAGATACTTATCCTATACCACATTATATCATAATACACTTGAACAGTAAGATACTTATCCTATACCACATTATATCATAATACACATGAACAGTAAGATACTTATCCTATACCATATTATATCATAATACACATGAACAGTAAGATACTTATCCTGTACCACATTATATCATAATACACATGAACAGTAAGATACTTATCCTATACCACACTATATCATAATACACATGAACAGTAAGATATTTATCCTATACCACATTATATCATAATACACATGAACAGTATGATACTTATCCTATACCACATTATATCATAATACACATGAACAGTAAGATACTTATCCTATACCACATTATATCATAATACACATGAACAGTAAGATACTTATCCTATACCACATTATATCATAATACACATGAACAGTATGATACTTATCCTATACCACATTATATCATAATACACATGAACAGTAAGATACTTATACCCCAGTACATTATACCATAATAACGTACACACTATAATAATCCAGGATATAATATCATGATACACAGGAATGGTATGATACTTATCCTATACCACATTATATCATAATACACATGAACAGTAATATGCTTATCCTGTACCACATTATATCATAACACACATGAACAGTATGATACTTATCCTATACCACATTATATCATAATACACATGAACAGTAAGATACTCATCCTATACCACATTATATCATAATACACATGAACAGTAATATACTTATCCTATACCACATTATATCATAATACACATGAACAGTATGATACTTATCCTATATTACATTATATCATAATACACATGAGCAGTAAGATACTTTTCCTATACCACATTATATCATAATACTCATGAATAGTATGATACTTATCCTATACCACATTATATCATAATACACATGAACAGTAAGATACTTATCCTATACCACATTATATCATAATATACATGAACAGTAAGATACTTATCCTATACCACATTATATCATAATACACATGAACAGTAAGATATTTATCCTGTACCACATTATATCATAATACACATGAACAGTAAGATATTTATCCTATACCACATTATATCATAATACACATACTCAGTTTAATAGTTACACTGTAGTACACTATATAACACTTAACATACACAGTACAATACTTATACCCCAGTACATTATACCATAATAACGTACACACTATAATAATCATAATCCAGGACATAATATCATGATACACAGGAATGTTATGATACTTATACTCTAGTACATTATATCATAATACACATACACTGTATGGTAGTAATACTCTAGCACATTTTATCGTAATACACATATGCAGTATAATACTTATAGTTTAGTACTTTATATCATAAAACACATACACAGTATAATAATTATACTCTAGTACATTATATATATTAATAGATATAATAGTTACAATACAGTACATCATATATTAATACACACACTGTATGATAGTTATACTCTTGTACATTATATCAATATACATATACACTATGTGGTAGTTATACCACAATAAAGTAGAACAGTTTATGGTATTATATTCACGTGGTATTTCCTAAGTTTCGCAGAATGGTTTCAAAATGTATTTACTTAGTAAATTCACACCCACGAGGTTATAATTTAAATTTTTGATGAAGAATGTAAGCTTTGGATTGTTTCTTCAGAACAGTTGATTGGACTTATAGATCATTGGTGTTCGATAACTAAAGATATATCAGTATGTGATTGGAAACTAACTGAGGTGAATGTGGGTCACGGGTCATAAGGTTTACCTTGAATGTCTTCTTGTACTCACACTGGTTAATTAACTAGTTAATATCAGTGATCTATATGCAGCGTCCGACCCACCATCACAACAAACACTTTGAACCAACAAAATAATTAAGGTCACTATCCTAACACGTTCACAACTGAAATTGCGAGCCACCGTTAACAACATCATACCTCGGTACGTGGACACACTGACCACTAGTTTTGGCTCTGGGTGAATGTTTTTAATAACTCTTATCTGTATATTAATTATATGTATGTTTAGTATAAGTGGTACGTAATATATAAAAACCTAATATTACATTTAAATACTAGTATCTATATGAATAAAACCCTTGTTATAAGTTTTTAAAATAATAAAAACATACAATAGAATTTTTCATATTAATAAATTGACAGATGCACTCGGGTTAATATCCAAGTAAACACAATCCACGCCGAAAGTGTTGCTATCTATATACCACAACACACTGATGCAGGTATTAAATAATCATTATCTATTGATTATTGACGTCCGTTTACAATGTGAAAGATAATTGAAACCTATAAACATAATATTACATCTAAATAATAATATCCATGTAATTCAACGCTTTTTATAAGACTTTAAAACAATAATAAAAGAAGCGATACATGATAATCCTACACTTGCAATTTTGTTATCCGTATCTGTACAACACAACACATATAAAAGTGTTTATATTTGTGTAAATAAAACACACTGGAAGTGTTGGTATCTACATAACACAACATACAACAAAAGTGTTAATATCTATATAAACACAACACACACTCGAATAATTAATATCTATCTGAACAAAAAAAACCTGAAGTTTTGGTATCTTTATAACACAATATACAATAAAAAGTCAGTACCTATATGAGCACAACACAAACTAGAAACATTAATACCTATATATACAGTTCACGTCAACACAACACATCACCTGTGTACTTACTTACCTGTACATTGGAGTCCCTATAGCTCCATAATACCAAGAAACGATAGTTTTAGTGATAGATCGTAACTTAAACATTTCAAACTGTGAGATAATGACAAACAAGACGGGAAGGTTTTGGTTATTTTATAGTTCAGTTTCTGGTCTATTTGATGACGTAGCCAGCCGTAATCCTATTCGATGTTGTTATATTCTAAAAACTATCTAATTCCTTTGTCTCTCTTATGTCTGATCCACAATATAGTTCATTATAATTCATATTTTTATTAATAAATAGTCCGTTTTTTAAAAGTAGGTACAAAACTGGTTTGAGTAGTTAAAGTCACGAACAGTGTTAACTTATATATTTTACTCTAAATACACATGACCAGTAAGATACTTATCTTATACCACATTATATCATAATACACATGAACAGTAAAATACTTATCCTATACCACATTATATCATAATACACATGAACAGTAAGATACTTATCCTATACCACATTATATCATAATACACATGAACAGTATGATACTTATCCTATACCACATTATATCATAATACACATGAACAGTAATATGTTTATCCTATACCACATTATATCATAATACACATGAACAGTATGATACTTATCCTATACCACATTATATCATAATACACATGAACAGTAAGATACTTTACATCATCCTATACCACATTATATCATAATACACATGAACAGTAATATACTTATCCTATACCACATTATATCATAATACACATGAACAGTATGATACTTATCCTATATTACATTATATCATAATACACATGAACAGTAAGATACTTTTCCTATACCACATTATATCATAATACTCATGAATAGTATGATACTTATCCTATACCACATTATATCATAATACACATGAACAGTAAGATACTTATCCTATACCACATTATATCATAATACACATGAACAGTAAGATACTTATCCTATACCACATTATATCATAATACACATGAATAGTAAGATACTTATCTTATACCACATTATATCATAATACACATGAATAGTAAGATACTTATCCTATACCACATTATATCATAATACACATGAATAGTATGATACCTATCCTATACCACATTATATCATAATACACATGAACAGTTTAATAGTTACACTCTAGTACATTATATAACATTTAACATACACAGTACAATACTTATACCCCAGTACATTATACCATAATAACGTACACACTATAATAATCATAATCCAGGACATAATATCATGATACACAGGAATGGTATGATACTTATCCTATACCACATTATATCATAATACACATGAACAGTAAGATACTTATCCTATACCACATTATATCATAATACACATGAACAGTAAGATACTTATCCTATACCATATTATATCATAATACACATGAACAGTAAGATACTTATCCTGTACCACATTATATCATAATACACATGAACAGTAAGATTATCCTGTACCACATTATATCATAATACACATGAACAGTAAGATACTTATCCTATACCACATTATATCATAATACACATGAACAGTAAGATATTTATCCTATACCACATTATATCATAATACACATGAACAGTATGATACTTATCCTATACCACATTATATCATAATACACATGAACAGTAAGATACTTATCCTATACCACATTATATCATAATACACATGAACAGTAAGATACTTATCCTATACCACATTATATCATAATACACATACTCAGTTTAATAGTTACACTCTAGTACATTATATAACACTTAACATACACAGTACAATACTTATACCCCAGTACATTATACCATAATAACGTACACACTATAATAATCATAATCCAGGACATAATATCATGATACACAGGAATGGTATGATACTTATCCTATACCACATTATATCATAATACACATGAACAGTAATATGCTTATCCTGTACCACATTATATCATAATACACATGAACAGTATGATACTTATCCTATACCACATTATATCATAATACACATGAACAGTAATATGCTTATCCTATACCACATTATATCATAATACACATGAACAGTATGATACTTATCCTATACCACATTATATCATAATACACATGAACAGTAAGATACTCATATCCTATACCACATTATATCATAATACACATGAACAGTAATATACTTATCCTATACCACATTATATCATAATACACATGAACAGTATGATACTTATCCTATATTACATTATATCATAATACACATGAACAGTAAGATACTTTTCCTATACCACATTATATCATAATACTCATGAATAGTATGATACTTATCCTATACCACATTATATCATAATACACATGAACAGTAAGATACTTATCCTATACCACATTATATCATAATACACATGAACAGTAAGATATTTATCCTGTACCACATTATATCATAATACACATGAACAGTAAGATATTTATCCTATACCACATTATATCATAATACACATACTCAGTTTAATAGTTACACTGTAGTACACTATATAACACTTAACATACACAGTACAATACTTATACCCCAGTACATTATACCATAATAACGTACACACTATAATAATCATAATCCAGGACATAATATCATGATACACAGGAATGGTATGATACTTATACTCTAATACATTATATCATAATACACATACACTGTATGGTAGTAATACTCTAGCACATTTTATCGTAATATACATATACAGTATAATACTTACAGTTTAGTACTTTATATCATAAAACACATACACAGTATAATAATTATACTCTAGTACATTGTATATATATTAATAGATATAATAGTTACAATACAGTACATCATATATTAATACACACACTGTATGATAGTTATACTCTTGTACATTATATCAATATACATATACACTATGTGGTAGTTATATCACAATAAAGTAGAACAGTTTATGGTATTATATTCACGTGGTATTTCCTAAGTTTCACAGAATGGTTTCAAAATGTATTTACGCAGTCAATTCACACCCACGAGGTTATAATTTAAATTTTGACGAAGAATATAAGCTTTGGATTGTTTCTTCAGAACAGATGATTGGACTTATAGATCATTGGTGTTCGACAACTAAAGATATATCAGTATGTGATTGGAAACTAACTGAGGTGAATGTGGGTCACGGGTCATAAGGTTTACCTTCAATGTCTTCTTGTACTCACACTGGTTAATTAACTGGTTAATATCAGTGATCTATATGCAGCGTCCGACCCACCATCACAACAAACACTTTGAACCAACAAAATAATTAAGGTCACTATCCTAACACGTTCACAACTGAAATTGCGAACCACCGTTAACCACATCGTACCTCGGTACGTGGACACACTGACCACTAGTTTTGGCTCAGGGTGAATGTTTTTAATAACTCTTACCTGTATATTAATTATATGTATGTTTAGTATAAATTGTACGTAATATATAAAAAGCATATATTTCATCTAATTACTGGTATCTATATGAATAAAACCCTTGTTATAAGTTTTTAAAAATAACAAAAACAAACAATTGAATTATTCATATTTATAAATTAACAGGTACACTCGGAGTTATAAATAATATACATATTACTAGCACATACATTGAAATGTTAATTTATATCAAACACAAGACACACTAGAATTCTTAATATCTATATAAATACAACACACATTCGAAATACAAGCGCAACATAGACTTGATGTTTTAAAATCTAGGTAAAGATAACACACATTTTAAGTGTTAATATCCGTGCAAACACGAGTCACGCCAAAAGTGTTGCTATCTATATACCACAACACACTGATGCAGGTATTAAATAATCATTATCTATTGATTAATAACGTCCGTTTACGTTGTGACAGATAATTAAAACCTATAAACATAATATTACATCTAAATATTGATATCCATGTAATACAACGCTTTGTTTTTTTTTAAAATAATTTTGTTAGTTTAATCAAAATAATTACATTTCAACTGATTTTCAATGTGAAAATTGATTGGGGTTTTCATCAACAAGGTTGTGATATTTGGCATAATATCTGTGCTCAGTGAGTATCTTAGCTCTGCCTCTAAATTTATGTCAGTAAGCCGAGATATGGATCTAGACTTGAGAAAATCTAACGTTGAAAATGTTTACTCAGAAACTATTCAACTTTGCAAAATGTGTGAAATCATTCATTTGTAATTGTTCCACAAGGAACAAGCCACAAAGAGCTACCTGCTCAATCCACTGGGGGTAATCGAACCCCTGATTTTAGCGTTGTAAATCCGGAGACATACCTCTGTACTAGTGGAGGAGTCCCTATGTTCCTGCAGTTGTGCTTTCAGACGGCTAATTTCATTCATACTATATTTGCTATCAACTGGAAATTTTACATCAAATTCGTTGTGAAAATTGTTAAAGCGTTGCTTAATGTTGTACACTTTATTGTTCCTTAAAACGTTGTTACACAAAAGATACACTCTTTTATTACTTACTTCAATCACTACAAATTTCAACTTTCATTAAATTTTCGTTTCACGTTTTTCCAGTCACGCATCATTCTCTTTTGGTCAGTAATACCAGAATCAATTAAACTGTCTTTATTTTCTGAGTGTTCACCATCATCTGGATTCTTTTGTTTTATAATTATACACTTATCAATATTATGGGATTAAAAACAAAATATATCTAAACACTTGAAAGTTGCACGATAAAAATATGTTTGCAAGCGCATGCAAATAACGCATACTCGACAACAAACATCTAAACCAGATAGACGTTACAAAATGGGCGGAGTCTGTGGCAATGATGAAGCGCGCGGCGTTAGACATGACGTAAGGCAGTGCAGTTGCTGATTGCCAAATTTTCGATAAAAAATAAATGATGGAAAAAGTTGATTCCTAAACTCGAGCAGGTCACAATTCTGCTATCCACTGGCCACGTGAATATGTCAGAGTAATTAATAATTCCGGTAATACTGAGGCAAAGGAAATAAGTTCTACTTTACTTGGGTATGTAATGCCTTAACAAAGTAAAAACTGTATCGGGATGGTTTATTTTTGCCCTCAATAGTGATGTGGCAGTATTTTATTACCAGATTTTCCGTTACTATTTATAACTTCCTGGCCAATAATCATGGCTCGGTTCCTGAATACGCCATGTTGTAAACGGTACGGAAAAACACATTACGTATGGATCGTTACAGGACCAATTATTACGGTTCTCATAGTTGGTAGTTTGGGTTTATTTTCTTATGTGCTATTACACTTATGTTCCTTCTAAAAATACTTCGCAAAACCAGTAGATATTAGTCGCTGTTTGTTTTAATTCACAAGCTCAGCTTTGGTAAAAAAATATTTTGAAATTTGAAGAAATAAAAACGTAGGAGTGATTGGTGTGGTTTGTTTTGAATTTCGTACAAAGCAACACGAGGACTATCTGCGCTAACCGTCCCTACGTTAGCGGTGTAAAACTAGAGGGAAGGCAGCTAGTCATCACTACCAACCGCCATCTCTTGGACTACTCTTTTACTATCAAATAGTAGGATTGACTGGCACAGTATAACTCCCCCACCGCTGAAAGGGCGAGCATGTTTGGTGCGACGGGGATTCGAACCCGCGACTTTGGATTAAGAATCAATTATTTAACCGCCGGGCCATGAATGACTGACTGTATGATTCTAGAAAACTACAGGAAAATATAAAAATATTTGCTTTTTTTTACTTTATAAGCAATTATATATTTTTAGGAGTAGTAACATAGAAATTCAAAAATGTTCTGGTGTTATGAGTTATTTAGATTTCTATTGATTACTTCAATAACCACACCTCAAAATGTTTTACACATGAACATTAATAATAATCATTCAGTCCTTAGAATCACTAGAAATCAAACAACAATCCACAAAACATATTAGGTATTTTATTGGAAAGAAATGTAAAGAGCTTTCCAAAGGAAAAGAAATAACTGTTTTTAAAGGAAAGTCATCAAAGGCACTACGCTTCTTTTAACTCTGCTCGGAATCACTTATCTTCTGTATCAATCCGGCCAAGCGTGTTAAGGAATTCAAATTGTAATCTGAGGGTCGCTAGTTCGAATCCCGGTCACACCAAACATGGTCGCCCTTTCAGCCGTGGAGGCGTTATAATATGACGGTCAATACAACGATTTGTTGGTAAAAGAGTAACCCAAGTTGGCGGTGGGTGGTGATGACTTGCTGCCTTCCCTCTAGTCTTACACTGTTAAATTAGGGACGGCTAGCGCAGATAGCTCTCGATATTGTTATTGATCTTGAAGTGGTATAATGTCAGGATATTGTTATTGATCTTGAAGTGGTATAATGTCAGATATTGTTATTGATCTTGAAGTGGTATAATGTCAGGATATTGTTATTGATCTTGAAGTGGTATAATGTCAGGATATTGTTATTGATCTTGAAGTGGTATAATGTCAGGATATTGTTATTGATCTTGAAGTGGTATAATGTCAGGATATTGTTATTGATCTTGAAGTGGTATAATGTCAGGATATTGTTATTGATCTTGAAGTGGTATAATGTCAGGATATTGTTATTGATCTTGAAGTGGTATAATGTCAGGATATTGTTATTGATCTTGAAGTGGTATAATGTCAGGATATTGTTATTGATCTTGAAGTGGTATAATGTCAGGATATTGTTATTGATCTTGAAGTGGTATAATGTCAGGATATTGTTATTGATCTTGAAGTGGTATAATGTCAGGATATTGTTATTGATCTTGAAGTGGTATAATGTCAGGATATTGTTATTGATCTTGAAGTGGTATAATGTCAGGATATTGTTATTGATCTTGAAGTGGTATAATGTCAGGATATTGTTATTGATCTTGAAGTGGTATAATGTCAGGATATTGTTATTGATCTTGAAGTGGTATAATGTCAGGATATTGTTATTGATCTTGAAGTGGTATAATGTCAGGATATTGTTATTGATCTTGAAGTGGTATAATGTCAGGATATTGTTATTGATCTTGAAGTGGTATAATGTCAGGATATTGTTATTGATCTTGAAGTGGTATAATGTCAGGATATTGTTATTGATCTTGAAGTGGTATAATGTCAGGATATTGTTATTGATCTTGAAGTGGTATAATGTCAGGATATTGTTATTGATCTTGAAGTGGTATAATGTCAGGATATTGTTATTGATCTTGAAGTGGTATAATGTCAGGATATTGTTATTGATCTTGAAGTGGTATAATGTCAGGATATTGTTATTGATCTTGAAGTGGTATAATGTCAGGATATTGTTATTGATCTTGAAGTGGTATAATGTCAGGATATTGTTATTGATCTTGAAGTGGTATAATGTCAGGATATTGTTATTGATCTTGAAGTGGTATAATGTCAGGATATTGTTATTGATCTTGAAGTGGTATAATGTCAGGATATTGTTATTGATCTTGAAGTGGTATAATGTCAGGATATTGTTATTGATCTTGAAGTGGTATAATGTCAGGATATTGTTATTGATCTTGAAGTGATAGTGGTATAATTGTCAGGGTATAATGTCAGGATATTGATATTGATCTTGAAGTGGTATAATGTCAGGATATTGTTATTGATCTTGAAGTGGTATAATGTCAGGATATTGTTATTGATCTTGAAGTGGTATAATGTCAGGATATTGTTATTGATCTTGAAGTGGTATAATGTCAGGATATTGTTATTGATCTTGAAGTGGTATAATGTCAGGATATTGTTATTGATCTTGAAGTGGTATAATGTCAGGATATTGTTATTGATCTTGAAGTGGTATAATGTCAGGATATTGTTATTGATCTTGAAGTGGTATAATGTCAGGATATTGTTATTGATCTTGAAGTGGTATAATGTCAGGATATTGTTATTGATCTTGAAGTGGTATAATGTCAGGATATTGTTATTGATCTTGAAGTGGTATAATGTCAGGATATTGTTTATTGATCATGATTTGATATAATGTCAGGATATTGTTATTGATCTTGAAGTGGTATAATGTCAGGATATTGTTATTGATCTTGAAGTGGTATAATGTCAGGATATTGTTATTGATCTTGAAGTGGTATAATGTCAGGATATTGTTATTGATCTTGAAGTGGTATAATGTGAAGTGGTATAATGTCAGGATATTGTTATTGATCTTGAAGTGGTATAATGTCAGGATATTGTTATTGATCTTGAAGTGGTATAATGTCAGGATATTGTTATTGATCTTGAAGTGGTATAATGTCAGGATATTGTTATTGATCTTGAAGTGGTATAATGTCAGGATATTGTTATTGATCTTGAAGTGGTATAATGTCAGGATATTGTTATTGATCTTGAAGTGGTATAATGTCAGGATATTGTTATTGATCTTGAAGTGGTATAATGTCAGGATATTGTTATTGATCTTGAAGTGGTATAATGTCAGGATATTGTTATTGATCTTGAAGTGGTATAATGTCAGGATATTGTTATTGATCTTGAAGTGGTATAATGTCAGGATATTGTTATTGATCTTGAAGTGGTATAATGTCAGGATATTGTTATTGATCTTGAAGTGGTATAATGTCAGGATATTGTTATTGATCTTGAAGTGGTATAATGTCAGGATATTGTTATTGATCTTGAAGTGGTATAATGTCAGGATATTGTTATTGATCTTGAAGTGGTATAATGTCAGGATATTGTTATTGATCTTGAAGTGGTATAATGTCAGGATATTGTTATTGATATTGAAGTGGTATAATGTCAGGATATTGTTATTGATCTTGAAGTGGTATAATGTCAGGATATTGTTATTGATCTTGAAGTGGTATAATGTCAGGATATTGTTATTGATCTTGAAGTGGTATAATGTCAGGATATTGTTATTGATCTTGAAGTGGTATAATGTCAGGATATTGTTATTGATCTTGAAGTGGTATAATGTCAGGATATTGTTATTGATCTTGAAGTGGTATAATGTCAGGATATTGTTATTGATCTTGAAGTGGTATAATGTCAGGATATTGTTATTGATCTTGAAGTGGTATAATGTCAGGATATTGTTATTGATCTTGAAGTGGTATAATGTCAGGATATTGTTATTGATCTTGAAGTGGTATAATGTCAGGATATTGTTATTGATCTTGAAGTGGTATAATGTCAGGATATTGTTATTGATCTTGAAGTGGTATAATGTCAGGATATTGTTATTGATCTTGAAGTGGTATAATGTCAGGATATTGTTATTGATCTTGAAGTGGTATAATGTCAGGATATTGTTATTGATCTTGAAGTGGTATAATGTCAGGATATTGTTATTGATCTTGAAGTGGTATAATGTCAGGATATTGTTATTGATCTTGAAGTGGTATAATGTCAGGATATTGTTATTGATCTTGAAGTGGTATAATGTCAGGATATTGTTATTGATCTTGAAGTGGTATAATGTCAGGATATTGTTATTGATCTTGAAGTGGTATAATGTCAGGATATTGTTATTGATCTTGAAGTGGTATAATGTCAGGATATTGTTATTGATCTTGAAGTGGTATAATGTCAGGATATTGTTATTGATCTTGAAGTGGTATAATGTCAGGATATTGTTATTGATCTTGAAGTGGTATAATGTCAGGATATTGTTATTGATCTTGAAGTGGTATAATGTCAGGATATTGTTATTGATCTTGAAGTGGTATAATGTCAGGATATTGTTTATTGATCTTGAAGTGGTATAATGTCAGGATATCTTGAAGTGTTATTGATCTTGAAGTGGTATAATGTCAGGATATTGTTATTGATCTTGAAGTGGTATAATGTCAGGATATTGTTATTGATCTTGAAGTGGTATAATGTCAGGATATTGTTATTGATCTTGAAGTGGTATAATGTCAGGATATTGTTATTGATCTTGAAGTGGTATAATGTCAGGATATTGTTATTGATCTTGAAGTGGTATAATGTCAGGATATTGTTATTGATCTTGAAGTGGTATAATGTCAGGATATTGTTATTGATCTTGAAGTGGTATAATGTCAGATTATTGTTGTTGATCTTGAAGTGGTATAATGTCAGGATATTGTTATTGATCTTGAAGTGGTATAATGTCAGGATATTGTTATTGATCTTGAAGTGGTATAATGTCAGGATATTGTTATTGATCTTGAAGTGGTATAATGTCAGGATATTGTTATTGATCTTGAAGTGGTATAATGTCAGGATATTGTTATTGATCTTGAAGTGGTATAATGTCAGGATATTGTTATTGATCTTGAAGTGGTATAATGTCAGGATATTGTTATTGATCTTGAAGTGGTATAATGTCAGGATATTGTTATTGATCTTGAAGTGGTATAATGTCAGGATATTGTTATTGATCTTGAAGTGGTATAATGTCAGGATATTGTTATTGATCTTGAAGTGGTATAATGTCAGGATATTGTTATTGATCTTGAAGTGGTATAATGTCAGGATATTGTTATTGATCTTGAAGTGGTATAATGTCAGGATATTGTTATTGATCTTGAAGTGGTATAATGTCAGGATATTGTTATTGATCTTGAAGTGGTATAATGTCAGGATATTGTTATTGATCTTGAAGTGGTATAATGTCAGGATATTGTTATTGATCTTGAAGTGGTATAATGTCAGGATATTGTTATTGATCTTGAAGTGGTATAATGTCAGGATATTGTTATTGATCTTGAAGTGGTATAATGTCAGGATATTGTTATTGATCTTGAAGTGGTATAATGTCAGGATATTGTTATTGATCTTGAAGTGGTATAATGTCAGGATATTGTTAGTTTAAAAGTTTCACCTCAGTTACAAATAAAATTCCAAGGAAATAAAAGAGAGAAAGGATATGTTTTTCATATGGTTCTATATAGAATAGAATAGTTCATGAGTAACATAGGTTTTAAACCTAATCTGACGGGCATCTTATACTGCGCACACCATGAGGTTTCATTTACATTATTCCAATAAATATAGAATAAAACCTCAGCTGATAATCCATATTTTAACAGTAAAAAAGGTTTAGGTTCATGATTTTATACGACAATATTTTTAAAAAATCACATATATCCCCTAGTGTGTCACATGTGACATTTTCTCTATGCATTTGCTCTTCCCTACTTCACCCACCACCCCTCCAATATGTACGATACTAAATATAGATTGCTCACTATAAAGTTGTCATTGTTCTGACAAATCATAATTTTTATAGCTCTCTTACCACGCCGACCTGTCACATCCTCTTTCAGGATTTGTTAATAGTCCTCTCATCTTTAATTCTATACTATCTGTGATCGATAGAAACGAATATTCAATTACGTGCTATATTTCATGTTTATTCTTTATTTATTATTACAAAAGTTACTGAAATGTAAAAATAACGTCTTTAAATAAGTTAAGTTTAAATAAGGTGAAATAAATAGTAATATAATAAATATGTTTCATGAGGAACACATGCGAGTATCTCTTCAGTAATTAAGGTGGATAACACCATATCATCTCTATGTTCCCCAAGTCATGTTTAACTTATAATGGCACTAATAGTAACTAGATATGGTTTAAAGGGCAGTCACTGTCATTGGATTAAAACTACTTAGGATAAATGAAGATATTTTTATGTTACAATCTCAAATCATTCTCAAAAATAAAAAGGAGTAAACCAGATTTATTTCAATTTTGGTTGGTCATTAAAAAGTCAGATACGAGTTAGTTTGGAAAAAATAATAGATAAAATATCAAGTTTTATTAAAAACAAACTTTCGATATGTATTTAGGATATTTCAGAAATTACGTAAAATAAATCCAAGATTTTTGAGATGAAGAAAAGTATTTTAATCTTAACATAAAATTCATTTTACCAACAGACTATTCAAAACAAAGAGTTGATATATTCTCTTTAGTAGACCAGGATGTCCAAAAGGTTTCACAAATTATTCAAAATTACTTCTAAAAAACATCAACAAACAATGTCCACAAGTACTTAGTCCACAATAAGTATTACATATCAGCATATAAATGTTCACAAGTACTTAGTCCACAATAAGTATTACATATCAACATATAAATGTTCACAAGTACTTAGTCCACAGTAAGTATTACATATCAACATATAAATGTTCACAAGTACTTAGTCCACAGTAAGTATTACATATCAACATATAAATGTTCACAAGTACTTAGTCCACAGTAAGTATTACATATCAACATATAAATGTTCACAAGTACTTAGTCCACAGTAAGTATTACATATCAACATATAAATGTTCACAAGTACTTAGTCCACAGTAAGTATTACATATCAACATATAAATGTTCACAAGTACTTAGTCAACAGTAAGTATTCCATATCAACATATAAATGTCCACAAGTACTTAGTCCACAGTAAGTATTACATATCAAGATATAAATGTCCACAAGTACTTAGTCCACAGTAAGTATTACATATCAACATATAAATGTCCACAAGTACTTAGTCCATAGTAAGTATTACATATCAACATATAAATGTTCACAAGTACTTAGTCAACAGTAAGTATTACATATCAAGATATAAATGTCCACAAGTACTTAGTCAACAGTATTACATATCAAGATATAAATGTCCACAAGTACTTAGTCCACAGTAAGTATTACATATCAAGATATAAATGTCCACAAGTACTTAGTCCACAGTATTACATATCAAGATATAAATGTTCACAAGTACTTAGTTTACAGTATTACATATCAAGATATAAATGTCCACAAGTACTTAGTCCACAGTATTACATATCAAGATATAAATGTCCACAAGTACTTAGTCCACAGTATTACATATCAAGATATAAATGTCCACAAGTACTTAGTCCAGTAAGTATTATTACATATCAAGATATAAATGTTCACAAGTACTTAGTCAACAGTAAGTATTACATATCAAGATATAAATGTCCACAAGTACTTAGTCCACAGTATTACATATCAACATATAAATGTTCACAAGTACTTAGTCCACAGTATTACATATCAATATATAAATGTTCACAAGTACTTAGTCCACAGTAAGTATTACATATCAACATATAAATGTCCACAAGTACTTAGTCCACAGTAAGTATTACATATCAGCATATAAATGTTCACAAGTACTTAGTCCACAATAAGTATTACATATCAACATATAAATGTTCACAAGTACATAGTCCACAGTAATTAAGTATTACATATTACATATCAAGATATAAATGTCCACAAGTACTTAGTCCACAGTAACAAGTACTTAGTAAGTATTACATATCAACATATAAATGTTCACAAGTACTTAGTCCACAGTAAGTATTACATATCAACATATAAATGTTCACAAGTACTTAGTCCACAGTAAGTATTACATATCAACATATAAATGTTCACAAGTACTTAGTCCACAGTAAGTATTACATATCAACATATAAATGTTCACAAGTACTTAGTCCACAGTAAGTATTACATATCAACATATAAATGTTCACAAGTACTTAGTCCACAGTAAGTATTACATATCAACATATAAATGTTCACAAGTACTTAGTCCACAGTAAGTATTACATATCAACATATAAATGTTCACAAGTACTTAGTCAACAGTAAGTATTACATATCAACATATAAATGTCCACAAGTACTTAGTCCACAGTAAGTATTACATATCAAGATATAAATGTTCACAAGTACTTAGTCCACAGTATTACATATCAAGATATAAATGTCCACAAGTACTTAGTCCACAGTAAGTATTACATATCAAGATATAAATGTCCACAAGTACTTAGTCCACAGTAAGTATTACATATCAAGATATAAATGTCCACAAGTACTTAGTCCACAGTAAGTATTACATATCAACATATAAATGTCCACAAGTACTTAGTCCACAGTATGTATTACATATCAACATATAAATGTTCACAAGTACTTAGTCAACAGTAAGTATTACATATCAATATATAAATGTTCACAAGTACTTAGTCCACAGTAAGTATTACATATCAACATATAAATGTCCACAAGTACTTAGTCCACAGTAAGTATTACATATCAACATATAAATGTCCACAAGTACTTAGTCCACAGTAAGTATTATATATCAACATATAAATGTTCACAAGTACTTAGTCCACAGTAAGTATTACATATCAACATATAAATGTTCACAAGTACTTAGTCCACAGTATGATATAAATGTCCACAAGTACTTAGTCCACAGTAAGTATTACATATCAACATATAAATGTTCACAAGTACTTAGTCCACAGTAAGTATTACATATCAAGATATAAATGTTCACAAGTACTTAGTCCACAGTATTACATATCAACATATAAATGTTCACAAGTACTTAGTCCACAGTAAGTATTACATATCAACATATAAATGTTCACAAGTACTTAGTCCACAGTAAGTATTACATATCAACATATAAATGTCCACAAGTACTTAGTCCACAGTAAGTATTACATATCAACATATAAATGTTCACAAGTACTTAGTCCACAGTAAGTATTACATATCAACATATAAATGTTCACAAGTACTTAGTCCACAGTAAGTATCATTACATATCAACATATAAAGTGTCCACAAGTATATAAATGTCCACAGTACTTAGTCCACAGTAAGTATTACATATCAACATATAAATGTTCACAAGTACTTAGTCCACAGTAAGTATTACATATCAACATATAAATGTTCACAAGTACTTAGTCCACAGTAAGTATTACATATCAACATATAAATGTTCACAAGTACTTAGTCCACAGTATTACATATCAAGATATAAATGTCCACAAGTACTTAGTCCACAGTAAGTATTACATATCAACATATAAATGTTCACAAGTACTTAGTCCACAGTAAGTATTACATATCAAGATATAAATGTTCACAAGTACTTAGTCCACAGTAAGTATTACATATCAACATATATCAAAAATGTTCACAAGTACTTAGTCCACAGTAAGTATTACATATCAACATATAAATGTTCACAAGTACTTAGTCCACAGTAAGTATTACATATCAACATATAAATGTTCACAAGTACTTAGTCCACAGTAAGTATTACATATCAACATATAAATGTTCACAAGTACTTAGTCCACAGTAAGTATTACATATCAACATATAAATGTTCACAAGTACTTAGTCCACAGTAAGTATTACATATCAACATATAAATGTTCACAAGTACTTAGTCCACAGTAAGTATTACATATCAACATATAAATGTTCACAAGTACTTAGTCCACAGTAAGTATTACATATCAAGATATAAATGTCCACAAGTACTTAGTCCACAGTAAGTATTACATATCAACATATAAATGTCCACAAGTACTTAGTCCACAGTAAGTATTACATATCAACATATAAATGTTCACAAGTACTTAGTCCACAGTAAGTATTACATATCAACATATAAATGTCCACAAGTACTTAGTCCACAGTAAGTATTACATATCAAGATATAAATGTTCACAAGTACTTAGTCCACAGTACATATCAAGATATAAATACATATCAAGTATATAAATGTATAAATGTCCACAAGTACTTAGTCCACAGTAAGTATTACATATCAACATATAAATGTATAAATCACAAGTACTTAGTCCAACAGTACAAGTACTTACATAAGTCAATCAACATATAAATGTTCACAAGTACTTAGTCCACAGTAAGTATTACATATCAAGATATAAATGTCCACAAGTACTTAGTCCACAGTAAAGTCCACAGTATTACATATCAAGATATAAATGTCCACAAGTACTTAGTCCACAGTAAGTATTACATATCAACATATAAATGTTCACAAGTACACAAGTATAAATGTTCACACTTAGTCCAGTAAGTATTACATATCAAGATATAAATGTCCACAAGTACTTAGTCCACAAGTATTACATATCAACATATAAATGTTCACAAGTACTTAGTCCACAGTAAGTATTACATATCAACATATAAATGTTCACAAGTACTTAGTCCACAGTAAAATGTATTACATATCAAGATATAAATGTTCCACAAGTACTTAGTCCACATATAAATGTTCCACAAGTATTACATATCAATGTCCATATAAATTACATATCCACAAGTACTTAGTCACACAGTCCACAGTAAGTATTACATATCAAGATATAAATGTCCACAAGTACTTAGTCCACAGTAGTATTACATATAAATATCCACAGTAACATATCAAGATATAAATGTCCACAAGTACTTAGTCCACAGTAAGTATTACATATCAACATATAAATGTCCACAAGTACTTAGTCCACAGTAAGTATTACATATCAAGATATAAATGTCCACAGTCCACAGTAAGTTATTACATATAACATATAAATGTCCACAGTACTTAGTCCACAGTATTACATATCAAGATATAAATGTCCACAAGTACTTAGTCCACAGTATTACATATCAAGATATAAATGTCCACAAGTACTTAGTCCACAGTAAGTATTACATATCAACATATAAATGTCCACAAGTACTTAGTCCACAGTAAGTATTACATATCAAGATATAAATGTTCACAAGTACTTAACAGTAAGTATTACATATCAACATATAAATGTCCAAGTACTTAGTCCACAGTAAGTATTACATATCAAGATATAAATGTTCACAAGTACTTAGTCCACAGTAAGTATTACATATCAAGATATAAATGTTCACAAGTACTTAGTCCACAGTAAGTATTACATATCAACATATAAATGTTCACAAGTACTTAGTCCACAGTATTACATATCAAGATATAAATCACAAGTACTTAGTCCACAGTATTAATATCAAGATCATAAATGTCACAAGTACTTAGTCCACAGTAAGTATTACATATCAACATATAAATGTCCACAAGTACTTAGTCCACAGTAAGTATTACATATCAACATATAAATGTTCACAAGTACTTAGTCCACAGTAAGTATTACATATCAACATATAAATGTCCACAAGTACTTAGTCTTAGTCATATCAACATATAAATGTACAAGTACTTAGTCCACAGTATTATTACATATCAACATATAAATGTCCACAAGTACTTAGTCCACAGTAAGTATTACATATCAACATATAAATGTTCACAAGTACTTTAGTCCACAGTAAGTATTACATATCAAGATATAAATGTTATTACATATCAAGATATAAATGTCCAAGTACTTGGTCCACAGTAAGTATTACATATCAACATATAAATGTCCACAAGTACTTAGTCCACAGTATTACATATCAAAATATAAATGTCCACAAGTACTTAGTCCACAGTAAGTATTACATATCAACATATAAATGTCCACAAGTACTTAGTCCACAGTAAGTATTACATATCAACATATAAATGTTCACAAGTACTTAGTCAACAGTAAGTATTACATATCAACATATAAATGTCCACAAGTACTTAGTCCACAGTAAACAGTTATTACATATCAACATATAAATGTTCACAAGTACTTAGTCCACAGTAAGTATTACATATCAAGATATAAATGTCCACAAGTACTTAGTCCACAGTAAGTATTACATATCAAGATATAAATGTTCACAAGTACTTAGTCCACAGTAAGTATTACATATCAACATATAAATGTTCACAAGTACTTAGTCCACAGTAAGTATTACATATCAACATATAAATGTTCACAGTAAAGTACTTAGTCCACAGTATTACATATCAAGATATAAATGTTCACAAGTACTTAGTCCACAGTAAGTATTACATATCAACATATAAATGTTCACAAGTACTTAGTCCACAGTATTACATATCAAGATATAAATGTTCACAAGTACTTAGTCCACAGTATTACATATCAACATATAAATGTTCACAAGTACTTAGTCCACAGTAAGTATTACATAAATTATTACATATAAATGTTCAACTTAGTCCACAGTAAATTACATATCAAGATATAAATGTTCACAAGTACTTAGTCCACAGTAAGTATTACATATCAACATATAAATGTCCACAAGTACTTAGTCCACAGTAAGTATTACATATATCCACAGTATAAATGTTCACAAGTACTTCAGTCACACAGTATTACATATCAAGATATAAATGTCCACAAGTACTTAGTCCACAGTAAGTATTACATATCAACATATAAATGTTCACAAGTACTTAGTCCACAGTAAGTATTACATATCAACATATAAATGTTCACAAGTACTTAGTCCACAGTAAGTATTACATATCAACATATAAATGTCCACAAGTACTTAGTCCACAGTAAGTTATTACATATCAACATATAAATGTTCACAAGTACTTAGTCCACAGTAAGTATTACATATCAACATATATAAATGTTCAAGTTCCACAGTAGTATTACATAAATATAAAATGTTCACAGTACATAAGTATTACATATCACTTAAATGTCCACAGTCCACAGTAAATATTACATATCAAGATATAAATGTCCACAAGTACTTAGTCCACAGTTCACAAGTTTAGTACATATTGTATCAACAAATGTTCACGGTGCTTAGTCCACAGTATTACATATCAACATATAAATGTTCACAAGTACTTAGTCCACAGTATTACATATCAATATATAAATGTTCACAAATTACTTAGTCCACAGTATACATATCAACATATAAAAGTACTTAGTCCACAATTACATATCAATATATAAATGTTCACAAGTACTTAGTCCACAGTA